>NW_026614625.1:0-157310 GCF_030052815.1 Hevea brasiliensis | reverse complement strand
TCTCAAGTATTCATTAAATTCGATGCTCAAATATTCACCTCCACGATCCATCAAGAGCTTTAATACTCTTTCCTGCTTGATTTTCTACTTGATTTAAATTCTTTAAACTTTTCAAAGGATTCATGTTTGTATTTCATCAAATACAAATACCCAAATCTTGATTTATCATCAGTAAAGGTAATAAAATAATGAAAGCCCCCTCTAGCCATTTCTTTAAATGGACGACATATATCACTATGTATTAGTTCCAAAATATTTTCAGCTTTTAGCCCTTGTCCAACAAAGGGTGATCTAGTCATTTTGCCCTGAAGGCAAGATTCACAAGTTGGAGTAGGCTCAGAGCCCAATAAGGATAGAATCCCCATTTTCTCCAGTTTTGCAATCCTATCTTCTGCAACATGACATAACCTTAAGTGCCAAATATATTTTGAACTTGAGTTGGTTTTCACCATGGCATTGCATTCTTTTAGATCACTTGCATTCCATTTGTGTTTGTCATTATTATCCAAATAATAAAGACCCTCATTCATATAACCTAAACCAACATATTTATTTCCAAAATAAATATTGCAAACATCATCTGTGAACTAAAATTCATAGCCATTTCTAGTCAAACTAGATATAGAAATGATGTTCTTAAAAGCATCAGGTACATATAAAATATTATCCAAACACAAACATGTCCAAACATGTAAAAGATTTAGATCCTATGGCTAAAGCTTCATCAATTGAGCCATTGCTAATCAGGACTCTAATATCTGAGAGCATGGTACTACTATTTGCTAGTTCTTGCATATCATTAGAAATGTGAGAATCGCACCAGATCTAAAACCCCAGCTGTAGATGAACTTTGAGTATCTTTTTAATCTAAATAACAAGATATGGACTTACCTTCCAAGGTGTATCCTTCTTGTCCTTTAGAAGCAAGATACTGGCGTTCCTTTTCCAATGCCCATCCTTTTGGCAAGTGGAAACACTTTCCTTTGCCTCCATCAGCTTTAATCTTCCTTTTCTGTTTAGCTATTTTCTTGGAACGACCAGAAATCTGAGGTTTCTTTTTCTTATTGCCCTTCTTCTTGTTGGACTTTCCAGCAGAAGAAGATGCAATCAAAGCTACCTCTTTTCTTTATTGCTCGACATATTCTTTTGGGCAATAACCAGCATGTTGAGTAAACCAGCTAAGGTGCATTCCTATTGAGTCATATGGAAATTTGTCACAAAATTCCCAAAAGACTCAGGAAGGGACTGAAGGATCAAATCCGTCTGTAGTTGGAAATCCATGTTGAAGTCAAGATGTTCCAATTGCTGAATCAGCCGAATCATCTTGTGGACATGATCTCCAATATTCTGTCTCTCAGACATTCTCATACGGAATAGCTGTCTAGATATCTCATACCTAGCATTCCTGCTGTGCTCACCATACAACTCTTGTAGGTGAAGGAGGATCTCACTCGCACTCAACATGTTCTCATGCTGCTTTTGTAACTCATTATTCATGGAAGCAAGCATGTAACACTTAGCTCTCATATCATGCTCCTTCCAGTTATCCAAAGTTTCATGTTCCTTTTGTGTGGCCTCTGGAGGTAAAGAACCAGGAACATTTGAATCTAGAACATATCCTATATATTCAAGGTTCAGGATAAGTTTCAAATTTCTTAGCCAATAAGACAGATTAGGTCCTGTCAACCTATTGCGATCAAGTATGCTTGCAAGGATATTGGATGGTGGTGGTTGTTCTGTGCTCATTTTTATCAGAAAATTAACTGCAGAAAATAACCAGATTAATTAGTAAATGTATCATGTAATCAACCAAAATGATTACGGTCTTTTAATCAAATTGGTCCTCCCACTAACTTAGCGAATCCTACACTTCCAAAGCAGAAAACGGAAATCCTAGTTGGATGGATTTCTAGTGGGTGATTGAATTCTTATAATTCTATTGATCATCCTCAGGTACATCCATTATTGGAATTATAATAAACTATAAGTGAGCAACTCCTTGCCCATCACATCTCATGTGAGGTTCAATCCTTTACCTGGCCCCTAATGCTCAAAATCTCAGGTACATCCACTATTGACTTATCTTGCATTAGTTAAGTTGATCCATTGAGCGATAATTATGCAAATAATTTTAATGTCCTCAGGTACATCCAATATTGGCCACCAAACTATTTACATATTTACAACATCTCATGCTTAACAATTATTCTTAAGAAAATCTCTTAAATTAATTGCATCTTATGCAACTATTTAAAATTTCTTAAAATAATTGCCCCAATGGAGGGCCTATGTTATAATTACTTTAATTATAACATTTCCAACTTAATCATTTGTTTGGAAGATTTTATGGTCATTCTAATTACTATTAAGGTCTCACTTTGCACATTATCCAATTAGCATGCATATATCATATAATCGCATACATTCCCATACATCTCATGCATTCATGGATAAGTAAAAAATATGGTATGATAATGGACTTTCTAAAGGATTCAGTTCAACCACCAAGAATTGAATCAGGGCATTCCTAGGTGCATTTCATTCATTAATTTTATAAGAGTTGTTTGAAGGAGTACATAATCAATACTTGATCTTGAATTCCTCCCACTGGTCCCACCAATGCTCTTGACCTCCTTGAACTTCTTGCAATCAAATATTACATAGTAATCCTTGGCATACCAAGGCGAATTTACAAGAACTTAAATATATGAAATTACAACCCAAATATTATTTCAAACTTAATAATACATGCCCATAATAAATTGAAATAAATTAATTAATTTACAATCCCAAAGAAACATAAAAGAAATAAATCCAATCACATTGGTCTTTTATAGTCCATGATCATCCATCATGCATATCACTATTTAACAATTAAATAAAACATACATACTTAAATTAAATTGAATATCTCATATTCAACTTAAAAATCCAGATTTGAATATGATTCAAATAAATTTAAAATTAAGATTTGAATCTCATTCAAACAAATTTAAAAATTCAGATTTGAATCACATTCAAACAACTTTAAAAATTCAGATTTGAATCACATTCAAACATTTTTTAAAAAATCAGATTTGAATCACATTCAAACATTTTTTAAAAAATCAGATCTGAATTTTATTCAATCAATTTTAAAAAATCAGATTTAGATATGATTCAAACAACTTTAAAATTCATATTTGAATCACATTCAAACAACTTTTAAAATTCAGATTTGAATCACATTCAAATAATTTTTAAAATTCTGATTTGAATCATAATTTAATTGTGTGATAAAAATTCTAATTAAACAATTTAATTAGACATAAAATGGATCTTAGATCATACAACAATTGCACATTAACCATCTATTTACCTTTGCACACCATTGTGGTGCATCAACCATGCGCACCATGGTGTTCATCATTTGTGCCGCCACCTTGGCTTTGCAACCAGCAATGAACTTTTGATCTCATAATCAAACACTGAATTAAATCATATAAACATCAATCTAAATGGCAAATATAGTGGCTCTAATACCAATTAAAGGAACGGAAGCGTGAAAAACACAAGTTTATACCATTGAATTCAAAAATTTTCACCTAGGGTCACATGCATCATGCAAGATTTATTTTTATCTATTTGATTTCAATGATAAACAATATATTAAAACTCTTTTAATATGTTTTTGGATCTGTATTTGCCATTTAAGATTTTAAAATTAATCAGATTAATTTTAGAACCCTAGATTAAATCAAGAACGATTACACTAACCTCTTGATGCACTGCAGCTTGTCTGCGCCTTTGAGATTTGTCTTCCGGACACCAAATGTTGTCCCTCTAGCTTTTCCACACCAATAACACCTATGACAGCCGTTGAACAGCTTCTAAAGCTTTTTCTATTAATTAGAAATTCAAGTTCTGCCTTTTAAGAGATTAGAGATGTAAACAGGACACTAGAAACAATTTTTAGTGTTCTTAATTCAAGAGATTGATGGCTAATCTCTTTGAATTGATGGGAGATGAAGAAGAATAGATGGAGAGCCTCAAAATGGCGTGACAAAGGAGAGGAGTGGCTGCTGGTTGTTTTTTTTTTTTCATAACAACACTTATATAGCTAGGTTAACACATTAAACGCCTGCCACATTTACCCTTTGATTAGCTCTAAGTTTAAGTGACCCAATCACATTGTGCCAAGTGTCAAACCTATATTTAATCTTGATTTTAATCATCTTACATGATTAAAAAATATTTGGCAAGCTTATGTGTGATCCCATGTGTCACCATCTCATGGTGCCACGTGTCACACTGTGAAATGACCAAAATGCCCCTGTGTCTTAATTTTGAGTTCTTAACCCAAAATAATTATTTTTCTTCTTCTAATCAATTTATATCAAATATAAATGAATTAATTAATTAATCTCTATTAATTAATTTCTCATTAATTAAATTCATATTTAAACACTTTAAATATAAATTTAACTTATACTATACATCCAATAATCTAGATTTGGTTTCAAGTCATGCTAGGGACTTTGCAATTTAATTGCAAACCAAACCTATTTAATTAATCAATTAAACTCTTTAATTAAATAATTAATTAAATCATATTTAAATAGGTGATAACTTGGGTATGTGTGTGACTTACTAGGCTCATCACTAATTGGCAATGAGACATGATATCAACTCTTAATATCATCAGAACTCTTTCTTACCATAAATGATTTCTCTAAATCATTTTATGAACCTCATAGACCATGGTTAACACCTAGCATAGCATGCCATGGCCACCCAATTAGTAAAAAGGTTTACCTTAAATGAACCTATAATCATATGTTACCATGCACTAGAATCTCTACATTACAAAATCCTAACTCAAATTTGAGTCATGGTTTATGTCAAACTCCATTTGCTATGAATATTATGTTCTCTTTTAATTCCAGTTCTTGATTAAAAGATTTTCTCATCAAACACTTTTACGAATAAATCTATCCGTCTGGCAGGAGCTTGAAACATCAAGAACAATTAAATGAACATAGGATTTTATCTCTATTTACTTAGAGAACAGATTCCATCTTTATCAACACCTACCTCCATATATAACTAGTAGGAGCAGCGGATGCCCATATACCCATACATAGTACAAGTATGAAAGCAGTATCAAACTCAAACTACCTATATACAAGATAATCTGTACTCGAGTCTAAAGATTATATGCATGATATGATTTATGACAAAACATTGACAAGAGTAAACTCCATGTGCTTGTGATAAGTGTCATTGGTTCGACCTACTTATCATTTATATGCCTATCATGTTTGTTATATGGCATGAGACTCACCATTCCATCTTATTTATATCTCATATAAATAACTTGGGAACAAATATGAATATAATCTTACTGGATAAGTCATGTCCTTATTATGAAGTATCCTCGATTGTGAACCTATTTATGATACTTTGTGCTAGAAATATTGTCACTCATATTCTTAACAACTTAAGAATAATATTTCTAACAAAATATCAATGGACCTTTTCTGTTACACATAAATATATTATATAAACAGAAAAGTGGAAATGCCTGTTATTAATAAAAATATGTACAAGATACATACTAAATGATATGCTCTAGGGCATACTGCTAACAACAGTATCTTGTATATAAGTGGTTTGAGTTTGATACTGCTTTCATACTTATACTGTGTATGGGTATATGGGCATATGTTGGCTCCTACTAATTTTATATGGAGGTAAGTGTTGATCAAGATGGAATATGTTCCTCTAAGTAAATAGAAATAAAATCCTATGTTCATTTAATTGTTCTTGATGTTTCAAGTTCCTGGCCAGGACAGATAGATTTAATCAGAAAAGAGTTTCTGATGAGAAAATCTTTTTAATCAAGAACTAGAATTAAAAGAGAACATAATATTCATAGCAAATGGGGTTTGACATAAACCATGACTCTAGATTACTGATTGGGTGGCCATGGCATGCTATGCTAGGTGTTAACCATGGTCTATGAGGTGCATAAAATGATTTAGAGAAATCATTTATGGTAAGAAAGAGTTCTGATGATATTAAGAGTTAATATCATATCTCATTGCTAATTAGTGATGAGCCTAATAAGTCACACACATACACAAGTAATCACCAAAATAAATATGATTTAATTTATTAATTAAAGAGTTTAATTGATTAATTAAATAGGTTTGGTTTGCAATTAGATTGTAAAGTCCCTTGCATGGCTTGAAACCAAATCTAGATTAATGGATGTATAGTATAAGTTAAAGTTATATTTAAAGTGTTTAAATATAAATTTAATTAATGAGAAATTAATTAATAAAGATTAATTAATTGATTTATATTTGATATAAATTGATTAGAAGAAGAGAAATAATTATTTTGGGTTGAGAACTCAAAATTAAGACATAGGGGCATTTTGTTCATTTCACAGGGTGACATGTGGCACCATGTGATGGTGACACATGGCACTACACATAAGCTTTCCAAATATCTTTTAATCATGTAAGATGATTAAAATTAAGATTAAATATAGGTTTGACACTTGGCACAATGTGATTGGGTCAATTAAACCTAGAACTAATCATAAGGTGACATGTGGCAAGGGTTTTAAGTGGCGACCTAGCTATATAAGTGTTGTTATGAAAAGAAAAAAAAAAATCAATCAGCTGCTGCCTCCTTTGTGCCACCACCCTTGAGGCTCCCATTCTCTCTTCTTCTTCTTCATCTCTCATCAATTCCAAGAGATTAGCAGACAATCTCTTGAATTAAAAATACTAAAAATTATTTTTAGTGTCTTGTTTACATCTTTAATCTCTTAAAAGGCAAAACTTGAATTTATAATTAATAGAAAAAACTTTAGAAGCTGTTCAAGGGCTGCCATAGGTGATCTTGGTGTGGACAAGCTAGAGGGACAACATCTGGTGTCCTAAAGACGCATTCCAAAGGCACAAATACGCTGCAGTGCATCAAGAGGTTAGTGTATTTATTCTTGATTTAATCTAGGGTTCTAAAATTAATCTGATTAATTCTAAAATCTTAAATGGCAAATACAGATCCAAAGACATATTAAAAGAGTTTTAATATGTTGTTTATCATTGAAATCAAATAGATAAAAATAAATCTTGCATAATGCATGTGATCCTAGGTGAAAAATTTTGAATTCAATGGTATAAACTTGTGTTTTTCATGCTTCCGTTCTTTCATGGAGATCACGAATTTTGCCAAATTAGTAGATGCTGCATCAAAAGTAGAAAGAGTCTGAATAAATGAGCAAAATAGAAGGGAAAGATAGCAGAAGAGGGGTCTAGGTCAGTCTAGTTCATTCTCTACTCCCAGTAAGAAGTCTTAGGGTCCTCCTGCTCAGAGTTTGGGACAACCACAAGGTTAAGTCCACACCTAGCAGAGGCCAGTCCATACCATCAGTGGGCAGCTCTCCAGGGACGGTGTTCAGGGGACCAGCCCCAGCATCTTCCATACTGCCAGAAGTGGCATAAGGGGGATTGTTGGTAAGTGACTGGTCCATGCTTATGGTGTGGATCTACAGAGCATCAGATCAAAAATTATCCGAAGGGGACCACTACAGTTGCCCCAACACAAGCAGATAGGCCTACCCCTATACCTCAAAAGGGTAGAAAGTTCGGTAAATCTGAGGTAGCTGGTCCATCACTGAGGCCTGCAACTGAGTTAGCCGAGAGGCCAGAGGCTAGAACGCCTGCTAGAGCTTATGCCATGAGAGCTCAGGAGGAGCAAGATGCCTCAGACATCATCAGGAGTACATTCTCCCTCTACAACACATTTGTGCATGCATTGGGGGATCCAGGATCCACTCATTCATACATCTGCATCAAACTACCCGTAAAGAGGGGAGTTTCAGTAGAGGAGAGTGATCAAGACATTCTGGTTACAAATCCACTAGGCCACAGTGTGGTAGTGAATAAGGTGTATAAAGGTTGCCCGTTGAGGATTCAGGGGTATGAATTCTCAGCAGACCTAATTGAATTGCCCTTCCACGAGTTTGACGTGACTTTAGGAATGGACTGATTGTCACGTCATCAAGCAATAGTTGATTATAAACTGAAGAGGATTTCTCTAAAAACTCCTGAGGGTAATGAAATTATAGTTGTAGGTGAAAGGATGGATTTTCTGTCCAATGTCATCTCCGCCATAGTTGCAAGAAGATTGATGAGAAAAGGCTGTGAAGCTTACCTAGCACACATGGTTGATACTAGGTAGGCTGAGTCGAACCTGTGTGATATACCTACAGTAAGAGATTTCCCAGATGTGTTTCCTGAAGAATTGCCTAGTTTACCACCAGAAAGGGAAGTTGAATTTGCTATTAAGGTAATGCTGGGTACAGCACCAATTTCTATTACTTCTTATAGGATGGCACCCACTGAATTGAAGGAGCTGAAAATTCAGTTGTAGGAGTTACTAGATAAGGGGTTCATATGCCCCAGTGTGTCACCATGGGGAGCTCCGGTGCTGTTTGTGAAGAAAAAGGATGGAACCTTAAGATTATGCATCGATTACCAGCAGTTGAACAAAGTAACTGTGAAGAATAAATATCCGTTGCCTAGTATTGAAGATTTGTTTGATCAGTTAAAGAGAGCCGGTGTATTTTCAAAAATCGATCTCAGGTTAGGTATCATTAGTTAAGGGCAAAGAATGCAGATGTGCCAAAATCGTATTCGTAACCGGTATGGGCATTATGAATTTCTAGTGATGCCGTTTGGGTTAACAAATGCACAGACATTTATAGACCTTATGAACCGTATCTTCCATTCATATTTAGATCAGTTTGTAGTGGTCTTTATCGATGATATTCTGGTGTATTCCAAGACCAGGGACGAACATGATAAACATTTAAGAATTATTTTACAAACCCTGCGAGAAAAAAGCTGTATGCTAAGTTGTCCAAGTGTGACTTCTGGATGAGCGAAATCTCCTTCCTTGGACACATAATATCAGCTGAGAGGATTAGAGTGGATCCCAAAAAGATAGAAGCAGTGATGGAATGGAAGCCTCCTAGAAATACAACTGAGATCAGAAGTTTCTTGGGGCTAGCTAGGTATTACAGAAGATTTGTGAAGGGGTTTTCTGTTATAGCTGCTCCAATGACCAAGTTGTTACACAAGAATTTGAAATTTGGCTGGAACGATAAGTGCCGAGCCAGTTTTGAGAGGATGAAGGCTATGTTGATAGAAGCACCAGTGTTAACATAGCCAGTGTCAAGAAAGGACTTTGTGGTTTATAGTGACGCCTCACATAATGGGTTAGGGTGTGTATTGATGTAAAAGGGAAAAGTGGTCGCCTATGCTTCCAAGCAATTAAGGCCACATGAATAGAACTACCCTACTCATGACCTGGAGTTAGTAGCATTTATCTTCGCACTAAAGATATGGAGGCATTATTTGTATGGTGAAAAATGTTACATCTATACAGACTACAAAAGTTTAAAATATTTACCAACCCAAAAGGAGCTCAATCTTAGACAGAAGCGATGGATTGAGTTCCTAAAGGACTATGATTGTGTAATAGATTACCATCCTGGGAAGGCAAGTGTAGTTACTGATGTCTTGAGTAAAAAGTCCATCACAGCTTTAAGATCACTAAATGCCCATCTGTCCTTAGCTCAAGATGGAGCTATTTTGGCTGAGTTACAAGTAAGGCCAAACCTGCTACAGTAGATATAAGATAGGCAAAAGGCAGATGAAAAATTAATGGCTATTGTGGGTAAAATTTTAGAGGGAAAGGAAACTGATTATGAGGTGAAAGTAGATGAGTGTCTGTACTATAAAGGAAGAGTATGTGTACCAGATGATGGGGAATTGAAGACTAGTATTCTGAAAGAAGCACACACTAGTGTTTATGCTATGCACTCGAGAAGCACAAAAATGTATAATGATTTGAAGCCTCATTATTGGTGGCCTGGTATGAAAAAGGATATAGCTAACTATGTTACTAAGTACTTGATATGTCAGCAAGTTAAAGTAGAACATAAAGTTCCATCAGGATTGCTACAGCCTATAAGCATACTTGAATGGAAATGGGACCGGGTCACTATGGATTTTGTTAGTGGTCTAAAAGAAGCATGATGCAGTATGGGTGATAGTGGATAGATTGACGAAGTCAGCGCATTTTCTGCCAGTTAGGACTGACTACTCACTGGAGAAGCTAGCAGAATTGTACATCAGTAAGATAGTTAGACTGCATGGAATCCCACTTTCTATCATATCTGATCAAGACCCAAGGTTTACATCGAGATTTTGGAAAAAGCTGTAAGAAGCCTTGGGCACACAACTCCACTTTAACACAGCTTTTCATCCTCAGACGGATGGACAATCAGAATGAGTAATCCACATAAACTTAAAAACTAATTGAATTTTTACAACTAATAAATTGAAATGATAGTAACAATGTGAATTATGTGATAGATCCTTGAGGATATACTGAGAAGTTGTGTCATTGAGTTTGAGGGGAGTTGGGATAGATATCTCCCACTGGCAGAATTCGCATATAATAATAGCTACCAAGCTAGCATTCAAATGGCCCCATATGAAGCATTGTATGGGAGGAAGTGTAAAACCCCAGTATGTTGGATTGAATTGGGCAAAGATAAGCTGGTAGGACCAAACCTGGTGAAACAGACTGAGGAGAAAGTAAAAATAATCAAAGCTAATTTGAAGGTTGCCTCAGATAGACAGAAATCTTATGCCGACTTGAAGAGAAAAGAGATAGAGTATATAGTAGGTGACAAAGTGTTTCTCAAAGTCTCACCGTGGAAGAAAGTACTGAGGTTTGGAAGAAAGGATAAGTTAAGCCCTAGGTTCATTGGCCCATATGAAGTCATTAAACGTGCGGGACCAGTGGGCTATCGGCTAGCTTTACCACCAGAACTGGATAAGATCCATAATGTATTCCATGTGTCTATGCTAAGAAGATACTGCTCAGACCCTTCACATGTCATCTCCATGAAAGAGATTGAAATCCAACCGGACTTGACATATGCAGAAGAACCGATACGGATCCTGGCTCGGGAAGTGAAGGAACTGAGAAATAAGCAAATTCCACTGGTGAAAGTACTTTGGAGGCACCATAATACCGAGAGGCAACTTGGGAAAGTGAAGAAACGATGAGGCAATAGTTCCCTCAACTGTTCGCATCAGGAAAATTTCAAGGACGAAATTTTTATTAGAGGGGAAGAGCTGTAACATCCTCACTTTAGCTAATCCATACAGTCTACTGTTCCGATGACCAATATCGGTCCGGATAGCTAGAATATTTGAAATTTTAATTAGACTAGAGTGAGGAGTTATAAATAAACCAAATAATGATCCAAAAAATTAAGAAAAATTTTTAGAAATGAAATGCACTAAGGTTAGATGAGCTGTAACTCTAGTGATGAGTAACCCAAAGGGGAAGTGATGGTGAAGGCCGTTAGCAACCCTAGACCTGAGGAAACCTTCATAAAATAATTTTTGGGACCTCAGGGAAGGATTATTGGGGTTTCAATGACAATAAAATGTTAAGAAAACACAAGAAAAATTTAATCAATCGGTACACATAATTTTAGCTCGTTAAGCCTAACGGAGGGCATTTTGGTCATTTCGTCTTCAGAGATGATTTTTGACCAAATTTTCCATTTAAGTAAGTGAATTATATGACATAAAATAGAACAATTATTAAAAATGAATAGAAAGGGAAGGAAAAGAAAATGAAAGTAAATTAGATTTATTACATAATGCTTATGTAAGCATGAGGTAATTAAAGTTCTTTGGCCAATCAAAATAAAGAAACACCATTATAATACATAAAAAATGAAGAAAAGAAGTAAAAATCTAGAAAAAAACCAGCAGCCATTCTTCTTCTTCTCCAAGTCGCACCATAGCTCCTCCATGGCCAAGCTTACCAAAGCTTGAGTTTCTTGGTTTTTCACCAACTAAAGCCTAAGTTCCCAACAAAAAATCTTACTCTTTCACCTTAGTGAAGCTTTTGGGAGCAAAAAGAAATAAAAAGGAAGAGTTCTTACAAGCTTGGAAGTGACTCCATTAGAGGTTAGTGACCAAACTTACTCTTTTTCTTTCAATTCATGTTGAAGGAGTGGAATTGAATGCAAATTTATAAGAAAATGGGATAAACATCATGTGTATGCCCTTTTTAAAATTTCGGTAGCCTTGGATTTGGTAGGGTTTTGAAGATTTCTTGGAACTAAAATGGTAGTATGGCTGTCCTTAGCATTAGTCTCTTGAGTAGGATAATGAAATGTAAACAAATGCTAAATTTGAAATGGAGAAGTTAGGGTTTGGATACAAACTTGAGACTTTGTTTATGTAATGGTGGAAGTAAGTTTTAATAGTCAATAGTGACCATTTGGTTATGTGTGATTAAGAAATGAAGTGGTTTGTGTCGTGAGAATTGAAGCTAGGTATGTTGCCCTTGGTGACCTATAGGACTGGGTGTGAGTCTAGCAGGTTTGGGCAGCTATAACTGGGGTTGTGTAGGTTCAATTGGTGCAAGGCCAATTGGACATGAAACTAGACACATAATGGCACAACTTTGGTGGAGAAACCCTGCCTAGAAAACTAAACAAAGTTGACCTAAAAATTACCCTAATTCGGGTGACTTGCATTCTACCTGGGCAAAATGACCAAATGAACAATGTTTATTCATTTAGTCATAACTTAGTGTGAAAAGGTCCAATTGACCTGAAATTTTACTAGTAGATAGGTGAGACATAGACCTACAACTTTATGAAGAAACAAAACCCAAATTTTGACCATAACATATTCAAAAATTGACCTGCAATCAGTGTACAAAACACTGTAGATTTGGTTCTGTCCAAAAAATCTGGAAAATTTACAATCCGGCCAATTATGGTGTTTAGGCCATAACTTGAGCTACAAAACTCCAAATAGAGTGATTAAAAAAAAAATGTAACTAGACACAATAAGGAACAACTTTTATAAAGACAATTTTACTAAATTCCTACTGTACAAATGACCAATGGAATAGTAAACTTAGTGCTTGAAATCTGAAAATTGTGAATAACTAACACTAAGCTTTGAAATGGTATTGACAATAAATACCAACAAATTTAGAATGCAAAATGCGGTATGTTGGGGATATTAGAATCAATATACCTATTGTCTATGAAAAAATCAACATGTTAGTTGACTAATGAAATGAATAGTAACACTTAAACTTTAATTTCAAGAATTGTAAAAATTTAAAAGTGTAATATGCCCTAGTATACCTAGTAAGATTAGTTTAGATAGGTTGGCATGCCAATAGGATTTAATTAGCAATACTGCACATGGCATTATGTTATTCTGTGATTTTATGGCTTTTAGCCATTATGATATCAGTGTGATACTTGGCCTTGATCCCAATGTTTATTACAGCTTATTAGTTGTTCTGTTGCACACCGGGAGACACAATGTGACCAATGGTGTGATGGCCCGAGGTACTTGGTACCCAGTACTAGTTTACCCGTTTATCCAGTCCAGTCGACTAGTATAGGTTACTTGGGCAATTAAAATAAATCTTACCAAATTTTAAATCAAATAATACTACAATAAATGCCAGAAATTAAGTCTACATAAAATGTTAAAAAATATTCTGCATATTTATTTTATTTTAGTTATTTTATTTATATTGTCACCACTAAGCAAAATTACTTAGCGTGTCGCTTTTACCAAGCGCAGGTACCGGAGACATAGCTGGGGAGTCCAGCGGACCTGAGACTGGGTGAATTGTCAGATTTGCATATAGTCCAAAGTCACCTCATATCTGCAGTGCACTTGGTAGGACATTAAGACTTTGGGTTGTATTTTGCATTTTGTATTAGTTTTGATTGTAATTACAAACTCTTGAAATTATGTGATAATGTAAATATATGAAATTTCATGTTATTGAAATTTTCTGTATATTATGTTGAAAAATGAAATGTTGGAAAATATTCATGAATGTGATTCGAATTGTGATATGAACAAAAAGTTTGAAAATGGTGTTGAGATTTGGAGATTGAGTTGTCATGTGTGTATTTTGGAGTTTTGGATTTGAAAACTATATTGGAAGTGTCTTTTAAATAGGTTTAGAAGATCTATTTTCCAATTTACAGATGGCACTTTGCCGGATTTTCTATAAAAATTTATGAAAAATTCAAATTAATCAATTTTGAAAATAAATGATATAAATGGTAAATCTTGCACGTGGTGAATAATAAATAAATAAATTATAGAGGGCAAATTGTTATGAAATAAGTTATGGTGCTCCTCACACTGTGTGGCATAACTTGCTCGACTGCACTGTAGAAGGGTAAGGGGTGTCACAGTTGCGATCCATGACCCTTGGAAGAAACATTGAATATATCCCGGTTATTACCCGGGTAGCGACTCCTGTCTATTTATGCCTTCGTGGCATAAATCCTTAGTACCGTGGTAGTGTTATGGGAAGACGGCACTTACCAGTAGTTTGATTCTATTAGGATTGTATGAAGTGCATGTCTAGAGAATGCTATCTAAAGAGGTGGTACTTAAGTGAGATCATTGTAACTCTACCATCTTTCCTGGGAACTGGTGCATTTTATATAATTCTAATAGATGATATTTTGCCTCATGCCCCCCTATAAGTCCAACCACATTGCAATTCAAAATTCACAACTCAAAATTTTTTTCAAAATAATTCGATAAACTCATAAACATTGCATTAAATTAAATTTACATACACAAGTCTTAATTTACAGAATGAAAATAAAAAATAATATTATTACAAACTTTAATGTACAACTGCTTATCTAACTACTTAGATACATATGAACAAAGGATTATTTACATCAAGTCAAATTTACAAGGGTATAAATAAATACCCGTACAAAAACTTCAGTGGAGCCCTTGTCAACTTAGCAGCTCACTCTACTGTCTTTTCTTTTCCCTTATATGCAACAGCAAATAAAGCTATCATTGAGTATTTTTTACTCAGTGGTGTACAATAAAAATTTAAAGATGCTGAAAATAAAATATTCATTGATAAACAGTAATTCAAAACCTTTTCACAATCACATTTCACAAATTTAAAATCAACATTCATAATATTATTTACCAAATAATTTACAAATCATAGTGTTGCCAATCCATATACAACTTAGGTCATGACACAAAATTTCCGATCAATGTTGTGTTGTACACCACGACAAAGCAATCTCAACCCCACTAATCGAAATCAATGAGGGAGGTGGCTAGCTAGCTATGTGAGTACTCATCCGATTTAGACCTTAACTGGCAAGCTAGAGAGGGAGGAAAATAATCTATCTCAACCCCATAAATGGAGGAGGAATATAATGGTAGGGTCATGCTAAGTATGAATCCGAAACCAATTTAAATCAAGTTATTAAAATATTTCATGCAAAACACAAATCAATTTTTATTTTAAATTTCCATACACAAAAGGGCAACATAGTATTTCTCGAATCTAATAATTAATACAAATAGTTTACAATGTAACACCCCGAACCTCCGAGTTATGAATAGTACCATTTTTGGTCCGTGACTAGTACTATTCAAAAACAACTTGAGGACCAAAAATAAATGGAAAATTAATTGAGATAGACACAATAAAAATTCAAGTGAATAAAAAAATTTAAGGACTCATTGGGTATTATAAAAAGAAGGATTATGACCCGATGAGTGGCATTTTGGTCAATTCACCTCAAGAGTTGACTTTTGACCAAAATGTCAATTAAATTAAATAAAATTAATGAATTGAATTATGAGATAAAAATTGAAGAAAAATTCAAGTAAAAATATGTAAGGGAAAATTTAAGAAATGAAAACTTAAACTTTCATTTCGATTATGACAAAATTAAAATGAAGGACTTATGGGCTTTTGATAATTAAATTTAATTATTTAATTAAAAGGAAAAATTAAGTGTAAATGTAAAAAAAAAAGGGAATAAAAATTTAAGTTTAATTATCCTTATGACACAATTAAAATTTATAATTTTAATAAACTAATTTTGAAGATATATATATAAGAAGACAAATGTCTTCTTCAATTTTTTTTCATAAGGTGCCACCACCCTCTCCTCTCTCTTCCTCTCTCTCTCTTTTTCTCTTCTTCTTCCACTTCTTCCCCTCATTGATTTCTCCTCCCAAGTTTTAATTTCCTTAAATTCCCTTCATAAATTCCATAGCCCACTAAAAGAAAACATCAAAGAGATCTTTGATTGAGAGATTAAAAAAAGAAGAACAAGATTTGGAAGAGACTAGAAGTGGGAAAAATCATCAAGTGAGGTAAGCTCTCTCTTTCATGCTTGATTAACCAAATATGCTTTGAATCAAGTTTGGGTGTGATGAATTTACATGAGAAAGCATGAAATTTCATAAGAAAATGAAAGAAAATATGTATGGAATATAAACTAGGGTTTTGGCTAAATTGGAGAAAAGTTAGGGTTTGATGTCTTTGAATAAAATTGATGATGAGATTAAGCTTAGTTGAAGTAGTATACATGATTGGGGCAAAGAAATTGCATGAAATGTGTATAAATTTAATTGTGGGAGATTAGGTGTAACGATCGGGAACCAACCACTAGAGGAATTGTCCGCTTTGGCCATAAGCCTCACGGTTTTGTCCCATAGGTGGAATGGAGAACTTCAGAGGTCACCCATCCTAGGATTTCTCTCAGCGAGCACGTTTAACCACGGAGTTCTTCCAACTCTCAGGCCATTCCACCAAAGCGCCTCTAGTGATTAGTTCTCCCATCTTATATATCATTACTTTTGAACCCAAGACCATCTCGTGCTTTGCCGATGTGGGATTTGACTTTTTGAACCCAAGACCATCTCCGTGCTTTGGCGATGTGGGCTTTGAGTGGCAAATCCCACATCGGGCACTGAGATGGTCTTGGATTCAAAAAATGATATATAAGATGGGGAACTAATCACTAGAGGCCTTTTTGGATAACTGGAGATGAAGAACTCCGTGGTTAAACGTGCTCGCTTGAAAATCCTAGGATGGGTGACCTCTGAAGTTTTCCATTCCACCTATGGGACAAACCAGTGGCTTATGGCCAAAGTGAAATTCCCGATCGTTACAATTGGTATCGAGCCGCTCGCGTGTCCTCTTGGGCGATGGTGGGGCAAACCTCGGCGAGGACTTGAGTCGAAAGGGGGAGAAAGGTCCTTAGGCAAATCCGCATCGGCAAAGCACGGAGATGGTCTTGGGTTCAAAAAGTAATGATATATAAGATGGGGGAACTAATCACTAAAGGCGCCTTTTAGTGGAATGGCCTGGAGAGTTGGAAGAACTCAAGGGTTAAACGTGCTCGCTTGAGAGAAATCCTAGGATGGGTGACCTCCTGGGAAGTTCTCCATTCCACCTATGGGACAAAACCGTGAGGCTTATGGCCAAAGCGGACAATTCCTCTAGTGGTTGGTTCCCGATCATTACATTAGGGTTCATGGGAAAATTAGAGCTTTGGTGCTAGAGAGTGAAATTGGAGTGTGTAGTGTTAAATTATGATCATTTGAGGTTTATTTAGTTTGAATTGACATTGGGTCGATGAATGGAGGTAATGAAATGGTAGGATTAGGGAAAATTATAAACTTTGGTGTTTGAAAATTGTGGGGTTTGTGCTAGGAAGTGCCGTTGATGTGTCAATGCTAAATTATAATCATTTTGGGTGAATTAAATGTGAATTATGGTCGGTTAGTGGAAATAATTGAAGAAATGAAAAATTGAACCTAGGGCAGAATTTGCACACTAAGTTTAGTGTGTTTGATAGCCCATAAATTGAGCTACACAACTCCAATTAGTGTGAAACCAATTGATAATGAAACTTAAGACATAGGGCTAGAATTTTCATGAAGATACCTAACTTAGAAACTGCCTAGAAATTGCCTAAAACTTGGCTTGAACTTAGAGACATAAATCTAGAACCTGCAGAATTTGACTATATGCATAATAAATTTTGCATGGCCATAACTCTCTCTAAAAAACTCCGATTTAGGAGATTCTTGAACCGATGGAAACATAAGACATAATAGAACATTTCATATGAGTGAGGCCAAAATATGGACTTAACCCATTCAAATTGCTAAGCAAAGTTGAATTACTGAATCTGTAGAAATCTGGAAATCTGTAAATTGATCATATGAATAGTAAAATTTGCATGGCCATAACTCCCTCTAGAAATCTCCGATTTAGGCGATTCTTGAACCAATGGAAACCTAAGACATAGTATAATGAAGAACATTAGACCAAATTATGGACTTAACTTGATCAAATTGCTGAACAAATTTGGATCGATAAATCTGCCAGAACTGAAACTGTATGATGAACAGTGACATAAACAGTAACCGTGTTTTGGTCATAACTTGAGCTACACAGCTCCGAATTAAGTGATTTAAGAAGAAAAATAAAGTTAAGACCCAGAGGAACAATTTTCATGGAGAAGACCTCACCAAATTTTAATTGAAACTAGATAAAAATTGGGTTCAAAGATTAGGGCACTAAGCTGCCCAAAACCAAAATTTTCTAAAATTTACAAAGCTAACTTGGGATGCATTAGACATGCATGTAATGAGTTTTTGGTAGCAATTGAGAGTGGTATTGAGGTATTCTATTTGTGTATTTTCAGTAGAAAAAGAAGTTTGAATGGATAAGGAATAGTGAGTAAAAAGAAAGGAGAGCATTGAAGGTTTGTGCACAACTAACCTTTTTCTTTGTTTTAACTTTGTACATGGATTTGAATGAGTTTATTTGAATGAGTTTGATTTGGAATGAGTTTGTTTTGAATGAGGTATGGTTTTTCTCTTACATTTGAGAAATTTGTGTGTTGCCACCCCTTTTATGGGTTTTATGATGAATTGAATATGTTATTGCTTTGTAAATGTGATTATTGATTTAGAAACTCTTGAAAGTTATTTTGAAACCACAATTAGCATGACAGTCCCTTCGGAACTCCCCAGTAGTAACGACTACTTGGAGTTTGATATTTGATATGATTATGTCTCCTATTAATAATGGCAAGGGGGTAAGACTACATAAGTACTCATTAGCTAGCTAGCCCTACTCTTATTAATAATGGTTAGTGAGGTTGAGATTGCTTTGTCGTGGTATACAACACGGCACTGATCGTGAAATTTTGTGTCATGGCCTAAACTATGTGTTGATGTTGACAACACTAATGCTTTGTGAATTTTGATTTATGAAGTGTGATTTCTCTTTTGAAATGTTATTCCAATAAATGGCTCTTATGGACTTAGAACTATTGTGAAGTTTTTATGCTTAAGAAAAATGTGATTTATTATGCTTTGACAAATTGTGTTTTACCTTAAGTTTTGAAGTTATTAGTTGTGCACCACTGAGTGACATACTCAACGATAGTTTTTTTATGCTGTCGCAGGTAAGAGAAAGGAGAAGGCTACCGAGTGAGAGACTTGGAAGCAGTATTTTGATATTGATTATGGGTATTTACATTAGATATACCCTTGTGATTCCTTTGGATGTATCTTGTACCTATATGTATGGATGTACGGATATTGAGCAGTTTATATTAAAAAGTACTACATTACTAAAATATTTTGAGTTTGTAACTATTTGTATTTTATTTTGAGACTTATGAAAATATAACTTTTGCAATATTTAGTCTATCATTATTTCCAATGAATGTTTACATTGAATTTTAACTATTCCTATGCAGTTTTTCACAAAAGAATTGATAAGATAAAAAGTTATGTTTTGTTTAAAATCTCTTGTAGCATAACTAACGGGTTATCGGTAGGTGTAGTTCGGTAATTCATTAGGTATGCTACGGGAACATGTCGTGCCTTACAAGGGATAAGGTGTGACATACAATGTATATCTAAACCAAATTTTCAACTTGAAAATAGTAAAGTAAAATTTATTAGGCACAAACCTGGAATGAGTCGCCTCTAGGCCTTGACTCACTTTTCCTTATCTTCCTTCTCAGTCTCTTTTTCAACTGAAACACACAATTTACAATGTTTCAGTATCAGGTTTCATAATTAATCCAACAGTTAATTTTATGCATACTTGATTGTACCCTTAAATTTACTTAAAATAGAATTCTTTGTATTTGGCATTTTAGGGTTACTATTCATTACACTATTTGAAGGAGCGAAAGTATGGTGATTAGTTCATTAGAGCATTGAATTTCAAAGTTTTTCTTCTAGGGTTACATGCATCATGCCACATCTCTTATGTGCCTAATTAATTTCAATACTCAATTGCATATTAAAAAACTTTTAATATGTATTAGGATATATGTTTACTATTCAAGATTATGAATTAACAAATTAATTCATTTAAAACCTAGTTTAAAAGAGGAGTTAGAGCTCTAACCTCTTTGATACACTATGGATGTAAATGGCACCTTTAGGAAGCATCTAGGACCCCAAGCGTTGTCCCTCTAGCTTGTTCACACCAAAATCACCAATGGAGAGCCCCAATTTGCTTTTCAAGCCTTTGCCAACCAATTATAAATTGGGCTTTTGCCTTTAGAGAGGTAGTATGTATGTATAGGACACTAGAAACAATTTCTAGCAATTTTAATTCAAAGGATTTTTGGCAATTCTCTTTGAATTGATGAGACAAGATGAAGAGAAGAGGGAGAAATGTAACACCCCTAATTGTATAGCCTGGTATATTTCACTGTTCTGGTGATCGGTGTCGGTCCGGACAATTAAGGGGATTATAACCACACTTAAGACAACTAGATAAGCTGTAAACACAAATAATTAGTAATTGTCAATTTGTTAAGCATAAATAAGAAAAACAGAACATAAGAAGTTAAACGAGCCGAGAGTCACAGCGATGGGTGACCTTTTCAGGAAGGACTGCGAAGTCATTTTAAAATCAAATTTCGAACCATAAAATGTGACACTGCAGTCCTTAGGACCCTTACGAACACAGTGGAAAAGAGAAAATCGCGAAAAAGAATTATTAAGTCAGTCAAATAATTAGGTCAGGGAGCTGGAAGAAATATTGAATTATTTACAAACAGGGTTGAACCGGCGAGGGTCAATTTGGTCAATTGACCCCGAGAGCTAACTCCTAACCTAACTGCCAAACAAAATTGGAGAAAAGAAAATTTCAGAGTCGGGAATGAAATTAAAGAACTAACAGAAAAATAAATAGAAAAAAAAAGAAAAAGAAAAGTTAAAAAGGTAGTGACATCATCATGGTGACATCACATATGAAGTCATAAATAATTTTTATTTATTTGATAATTTGACTAAGTCAATTAAAGGATAAATATACAAAATAAAGAAATAAAATCCATTTCTCTTCTTCCCTTCCAAGCTGGCCGAAACCCATCTCTCTCCCTCCTCCATGAGTGTCCACCATTAAAGAGTTATTCAACCTTGAATAACTTGATGTTCTTCCACTAAAATTAACCCTAAACCCTAGAAAGCTTCTTAAGAACCCTAGACAAGAAGAATAGAAGAAAGAAGGAGGAAGAAAAATAGAAAATTGGAGTTTAGGAATCCAAAGAAAAGGTTAGTATTCTAACTTCCAATTATCTAATCAAATGCATGTTTAGTTATTTAAATGAACTTAGAAACTAAAGAAATGAGATGAAATTAATTGTTAGAGGACCAAACCTAAATTTCAGTCAATTAGGGTTTTGATGTGTGTATGCATGAGTTTGATAGATTTAAAAGTGCATGTGATCTTGTTTGAGATGAAGAAACATGTATATAAGCTTTGAATCAATCAAATGCAAAGAATTGGTAAACTAGGGTTTGGACACTTAGGGTTTAGAGACAAAAATGTGAGAAATGGGTAAATAATATGATTGACCTAGTTTGAAGTGGGAAATGGTCAATGGTGACCAAATGAAGTACGTTGAAAGTGTTGGAGTTGAGATCAAATTAGGATTGAGTGTGGTCATGCTGCTGGCAGCATGAACAAGGTCCCTTTAAGGGACCAAAAATGAAAATTTACAAGTCCAATTGGTATAAGACCAATTGGGAATGAAAATAGACACTAAATTACACAATTTTCATTTAGGAACCATGCCCAAAAAGTGACCAAATCCGGAAAATCTTAGTCTGCGCTGTACAAAATGACTAAATGAACAGTGTTTGTTCATTTGGCCATAACTTGGGCTAGGCAAGTCTAAATGACCTGAAATTTTACCAATGGACAGATGAGTTATGTACCTAAAACTTTCATGAAGAACACAAACCAAAATTATGCCATTAACCAAGTCATTTGGCCACCCTAATTTGGTGACCTAAAACTGCCAGAACCAAAATTTGCCCAGAAAACTGGGTTAAGTCCAATCCGGTAGCCATGGTTCAAATGGCTAAAACTTGAGCTAAAAAACTCCAATTGGAGTGATTCAAAAAGGAAAATATACTTAAGACAATAGGAAATATTTTCTATGAAGAAAGTTTTGTCAAATTCCAATAGTAAAATGACTAATGGAACAGTGCAACCTTAGTCACCAAAACTGAAAATTTATCAAATTTGCCTAAGAGACTTAGAATTTGAGTAAACAACCAAAACCAACAAATTTAGTGACCAAAATGTAGTATGTGGGTGAAGTTGGGATTCCCATACCTATTAAGCCTTAGAAAGTCAACAATTTGACTTGAATAGTATAGTGAATAGTAACCCCGAAACACAAAATTTAAAGAACGTCAAGTTTAGCATATTAGAGCTAGGTAAAAGTGAAGTTAAATTTATTTTTGGATTTATGTTAAGTTATGGTACTGAAATACTATAAAATTGTGTGTTTCAGTTGAAAAGAACACCGGGAAAGAACCTGAGGAATCGAGTCAAGGCCAAGAGGCGACTCGCTTGAGGTTTGTGCACAACGTATAATTTCTATAAATTATTTTCTACATATTGTTTTGAATAAATTGAAATAGTGGATTGTGATATTATTTATGATGCTTTGATTTAATTTGTTAAAAGTTAATTATGTATATTTGAAATGGCAATGTTTAGCAAATTGTTAAGATAAGTTTTGAAACCACAGTGTCATGACCATATATTTGAACACCTCACTAGTATGACTAGTTGTAACACCCTAGGCAAATCCCACATCGACAAAACACGGGAGAGATGCTGGGTTCATAAGATGGAGGTTCCTAACCCCTATTGATGCGTTTTAAAACCGTGAGGGCTTCGGCCCAGAGCGGACAATATCACTAGTGGGTCAGGCCGTTACATTTGTGGTATCAGAGCTGCTCCGCGTGCAACCTTGAATGATGGTGGGGCAAACCTCAGCAAAGCACGGAGATGGTCTTGGGTTCAAAAAGTAATGATATATAAAATGGGGGAACTAATCACTAGAGGCGCCTTTTGGTGGAATGGCCTGGAGAGTTGGAAGAACTCCATAGTTAAGCGTGCTCGCTTGAGAGAAATCCTAAGATGGGTAACCTCCTGGGAAGTTCTCCATTCCACCTATGGGACAAAACTGTGAGGCTTATGGCCAAAGTGGACAATTCCTCTAGTGGTGGGAGCCCGATCGTTACAATTGGTATCAGAGCCGCTCGCGTGTCCTCTTGAATGATGGTGGGGCAAACCTCAGCGAGGATGCTGAGTCCCATAAGGGGGGTGGCAAATGTAATGGCCCGGCCCACTAGTGATATTGTCCACTCTGGGCCGAAGCCCTCACGGTTTTAAAATGCGTCAATAGGGGTTAGGAACCTCCATCTTATGAACCCAGCATCTCTCCTGTGTTTTGCCGATGTGGGATTTGCCTAGGGTGTTACAATCCACCCCCCTTATGGGACTCAGCGTCCTCGCTGAGGTTTGCCCCACCATCGTTCAAGGTTGCACGCAGAGCGGCTCTGATACCACAAATGTAATGGCCAGGCCCACTAGTGATATTGTCCGCTCTGGGCCGAAGCCCTCACGGTTTTAAAACGCGTCAATAGGGGTTAGGAACCTCCATCTTATGAACCCAGCATCTCTCCCGTGTTTTGCCGATGTGGGATTTGCCTAGGGTGTTACACTAGTGGGGGTAATCAGTTTCGAATTTTGATTCCTTCTCTGGATGAAGTGTTGAGGTGTGTGCCAGTAGAAGAGGAAATTGAATGGATATCCATATATTTGAGCTAGCTAGCCTTGTGATGTGATTTCTCCTTAGCCTCTAGCTATTGAGATTATATTTGTTTCGGATGGCATCATATAACTGTGGGTTTTATGAAATGTGTTTTGACACTTCGAAATGCACTTGTTTGGATTAAAATCTCATAATTCATGTTTTGTATTTAATTCTCATGTTCAGTCCAATTTTTGAATAACTGTGATTTAAATTCTGTATAAAGATTATTTTAGTATGTTGTGCACCACTGAGTCCTAGTACTTAGCGATACCATTATTCTTGCCGCAGATATAGAGACCAAGGTACTGCAGGCGTGAAAACACAAGTTTATACCATTGAATTCAAAAATTTTCACCTAGGGTCACATGCATCATCCAAGATTTATTTTTATCTATTTGATTTCAATGATAAACAACATATTAAAACTCTTTTAATATGTTTTTGGATCTGTATTTGCCATTTCAGATTTTAAAATTAATCAGATTAATTTCAGAACCCTAGAATAAATCAAGAACGATTACACTAACCTCTTGATGCACTGTAGCGTGTCTGCGCCATTGAGATTCGTCTTTAGGACACCAGATGTTGTCCCTCTAGCTTTTCCACGCCAAGAGCACCTATGGCAGCCCTTGAACAGCTTCTAAAGCTTTTTCTATTAATTAGAAATTCAAGTTATGCCTTTTAAGAGATTAGAGATGTAAACAGGACACTAGAAACAATTTCTAGTGTTCTTAATTCAAGAGATTGATGGCTAATCTCTTTGAATTGATGAGAGATGAAGAAGAATAGATGAAAAGCCTCAAAGTGGCATGACAAAGGAGAGGATTGGCTGCTGGTTGCTTTTTTTTTCATAACAACACTTAAATAGCTAGGTTAACACATTAAACCCTTGCCACATGTCACCCTTTGATTAGCTCTAGGTTTAAGTGACCCAATCACATTGTGCCAAGTGTCAAACCTATATTTAATCTTGATTTTAATCATCTTACATGATTAAAAAACATTTGGCAAGCTTATGTGTAATCCCATGTGTCACCATCTCATGGTGCCACGTGTCACACTGTGAAATGACCAAAATGCCACTGTGTCTTAATTTTGAGTTCTTAACCCAAAATAATTATTGTTCTTCTTCTAATCAATTTATATCAAATATAAATTAATTAATTAATTAATCTCTATTAATTAATTTCTCATTAATTAAATTCATATTTAAACACTTTAAATATAAATTTAACTTATACTTTACATCCAATAATCTAGATTTAGTTTCAAGTCATGCAGGACTTTGCAATTTAATTGCAAACCAAACCTATTTAATTAATCAATTAAACTATTTAATTAATTAATTAAATCATATTTAAATAGGTGATAACTTGTGTATCTGTGTGACTTACTAGGCTCATCACTAATTGGCAATGAGACATGATATTAACTCTTAATATCGTCAGAACTCTTTCTTACTATAAATGATTTCTCTAAATCATTTTATGTACCTCATAGACCATGGTTAACACCTGCAATAGCATGCCATGGCCACCCAATTAGTAATAAGGTTTACCTTAAATGAACCTATAATCATATGTTACCATGCACTAGAATCTCTCTGTTACAAAATCCCAACTCAAGCTGGAGTCATGGTTTATGTCAAACTCCATTTGCTATGAATATTATGTTCTCTTTTAATTCCAGTTCTTGATTAAAAAGATTTTCTCATCAGAAACTCTTTTCTGAATAAATCTATCTGTCCTGGCCAGGAACTTGAAACATCAAGAACAATTAAATGAACATAGGATTTTATCTCTATTTACTTAGAGGAACAGATTCCATCTTGATCAACACCTACCTCCATATATAACTAGTAGGAACCAACACATGCCCATATACCCATACATAGTACAAGTATGAAAGCAGTATCAAACTCAAACTACCTATATACAAAATAATTGTGCTATCTTAAGTCTAAAGATTATATGCACTGATATGATTTATGACAAAACATTGACAAGAGTAAACTCCATGTAACACCCTCCTTGTAGCAACTCTGTACATTCTACTATTCCGGTGACCAGTGTTGGTCCGGACAGCTAGAACATTCGCAAAAATATTTAAAGTAAAGTGAGGAACCATAATTAACTCAAATATTAGTAAGAAAAATTTAGAAAAAAAATTTTAGAAATAAAATACAACCAAGTTAAATGAGCTGGTGCCCAAGCGATGGGTAACCCAGAGGGAAGTTGCGGTTCTCGCAACTAGGAGCCCTAGACCCGGGAAAAAATTCATAAAATAATTTTTGGGACTCCAGAGAAGGGTCATTGAGGTCCCTATGGCATTAGAATGCCAAGAAAATATTTAGAAAAATTTTTCAATCGATACAGACAATTTTAACCCGTTAAGCCAAACGGAGGGCATTTTGGTCATTTCGCCTTCAGAGGCGATTTTTGGCCGACTTGTCCAGTTGAGTAAATAATTATTATGACAAAAAATATGAATTAATGTTGATGAAAAATTAATTTAAAGTTAGTAGAAAAGAAAAGAAAAGAAAAATCAATATAATGCAAATAATGACATCATTATGATGTCATTTAAAAGTTCCCACCAATCACAATTAAACAACCATTTAATTAACTAATAAAAGAGACAATTGGGACCAAAGAAATTAAAAAAACCTATCAGCTATCTTCTTCCCCATTCCAGCCGCACCACCATGGAAGCCCTCATCTCCTTCTTCATTCAAGCTTGAAAATCTCTCTAACCTTACCCCAAAACCTTTAACTCCCTTCACAAAAATTGGTCACCCAAACTTGCTAAAGTGTTTGGCAGCCTAGAAAAGGAAAGAAAGTGAAGTTTAAGCTTGGAAAATTCTGCCCTACAAGAGGTTAGTGCCTATTTATACATAAATCTTTCTTATTCCATGTTAGGGACTTGAATTGAGCATGAAAGTGTAACTTAAATAAAGTAAAACTTAGACATATGCATCCCATGGAATTCGGTAGCCTAGTGAGGGTCATGATTTTGATTGTTTAGATGGACTTAAAGTAGACTAGAGAGGGTGTTTAAAGTATATATTTATGTGGATAATGAATTAGTTAGTTAACTAAGGTAACTAGTGTGAAATTGAAATGGGAATTAGGGTTTTGGGAGTGAAATTTGGACTTAGCTTATGAAATGATGAGTGAACATTCTAATGGTCAATTAGTGACCATTTGAGGTAAGTTGACCATAATTTGAAGTGAATTAGAGTATTACAAACTGAAATGGTATGCTGCCTAGTGAGGGCAGCAGGGGAGGCTGTGAGTCCAGCCTGTTTGGACTGCCATAACTCTGGCTGTGTAGGTTCAATTGGTGTTTGGCCAATTGGACATGAAACTAGACACATAATGGCACAATTTTGGTGAAGAAACCATGCCCAAAAGACCAAAGCAAGTGGACCAAAAACTGGCCCCAACCCGGATGTCCTGCAACCAGAACCTGCAGAATGACCAAATGAACAGTAATTGTTCATTTGGCCATAACTCATTGTAGAATGGGCCAATTGACCTGAAATTTTTACAGCAACAAGTTAAGATATAGAAAAACAACTTTCATGAAGAAACCTACCCCAAATTATGGCCAGAACATATCCAACAAGGCAGTTGAAGCCACTGTTCACTGCACTATAGATATGGTCAATTCTGCAGTTTTTTCATTCCAGCCAGCTGTGGTTTTTGGACCATAACTGGAGCTACAAAAATTCCAAATGGAGTGATTCAAACAATGAAATTCTACTAGACAAAATAAGGAACAACTTTCATGTTTACCATTTCCTCAAATTCCCACTGTAACAGTCACTAATGAAACAGTAAAGTTAGGGTACAAAAACTGAAAAATTCTGCCCCCTTAGTTCTAAGCTTAGAAATGGTATTGGTGATTAATTCCAACAAGTTTTGAATGCAAAATATGGTACATTGGGGGTGTTAAAACCAATGTACCTATTTTCTATCAAAAAGTCAACATTTTTGTTGACCAATGAAGTGAATAGTGACACCAAAACTTGAAATTCAAAAATTGAAGAATTCAAAAGTATCAAATGCCCTAGTATACCTAACAAGATTGGTTTGGATAGTTTGGCATGCCAATAGGGTTCAGCTAGCAGTACTGCACATGGCATTATGCCATTTTGTGATTTCATGGCTTTTGGCCATTCTGACATTGTGTTGATATTTGGCCTTGTGCCTATGGTCATTATAGCTTATTAGCTGTTCTGTTACACACCGGGAGATACATATGTGACCGATGGTGTGACGGCCCGAGGTACTAGATACGATGCGGTTACGATTCATCGATCCGATCGTCCAATATAGGTTACTTGGGCAACCAAAAGAATGAAAGTGGATAAAGTTAACAAAATAAATGATTATAACAAGTACAAAACCAGTAAAACATCGATACATTCAATACATATTTATTTTCTGCTATTCCTTTTATTTTATTATTGCACCACTAAGCATTATTGCTTAGCGCGTTGCTTTTGCCACGCGTAGGTTCTGGAGATACTGATCGAGAGCCCACTAGACCACAGACTAGGTGAGTCCATCCTGCAGCTCTGCATAGTATCCGTGTCACCTCACCATCTTCAGTGCACTGGTAGGACACTAGGTTTCATTTTGATATTTTGTAACTAATTTTTATTTTCTCATATGTAATTGAACTTATGAAATGTATTTTGATGTTCATGTAAATAATGAGAATTGTGTTTGTGAATGGAAAAGTGAATGTTTATCTGTGATTTATACATGATTATCACATGAGATGAATGATTGAGAAATGAAATTGAAAAATGTTGAGATTTTGATATTGGAGTTTGAGATGATTGAATATGATTATTGGAAGTGTTTTTCCCAGGTTCCGAAGAACTGTTTTCTCCATTTTTAGCCGGTACTCTGCCGGATTTTCTATAAAATTTTCGGAACCTCAAATAAATTAAAATTTCAACAAATGACTTAAATAGATTATATTTCATAAAATATGTTCAAAATTATGATGAAAATTAATTAAGATAAAATAGAGTGTTCAGTACACCGTGTTACTTAGCTTACTCGGATATACTGTAGACGGGTAAGGGGTGTCACATTTAGTGGTATCAGAGCACGGTTTAGGCGTTTCTGGGCCTAGATTGAGTCCATACCATGCATTGCACTTATAAGAGTCGAGGTGACACTAATGAAGATCTGTTTGTCTTTCTTATTTTGAATAGGATATGGACCCTACATCACAGAGAGCAGTTGAGGAGGAAGTGGAGAGTCATGCTCCACCTGTAGCAGCTGAGATTGGGGGTATGGGAGAACTGCTCACTTGACTCAAGCGAGCACCTTAACCTCCACGAGCCATGTTTGACAAATGGCGAGAATTCTTCAAACAAATGGTCAGGGTAATGCCACCACCACCACTACCTCCACAACCAAAATCACACCTGGAAAAATTGAGAAAGTTTGGAGCAGTTGATTTCTTTGGCAAGAGAAGATGATTACATTGCAAAGAAAATTGGTTGAACAGAGCAGTGAGTTTTAAAACAACTCCACTGCACTCCAGAGCAAAACTTAGAAGCTGCCATATCTCTGTTGCAAGATGATGCATATGAATGGTGGGATACTGTGTCCAGTGAAGTACAGTCAGAAATAGTAACTTGGGACTTCTTTCTCTCTGAATTTAAGAAGAAATATGTGGGTAGTGTATACCTGGAAGAGAGAAGAAGAGAGTTTATTAATCTGAGGCAGAGACAGCTGTCAGTGGCCGAGTATGAAAAGGAATTCGTCAGATTGAGCCGCTACGGAAGGGAGATAGTCCCTAATGAGGCTGAAAGGTGTAAGAGATTTGAAGAGGGACTAAATGACAACATAAAGATCATGATCACTGCCTTGGGAATCACAGACTTCACCAAGTTAGTGGAAGCTGCAATAAAGGTTGAAAAGGTTAGAATAAGTGAGCAGACCAGAAGAGAGAGACAGCAGAAGAGGGGCCCGGGTCAGTCTAGTTCATTTCCTGCACCAGGGAAGAAGTTCAAGGGTCCACCTGCACAGAGTTCAGGTCAGCCACAAGGTCAGGGTCAGTCTCAGGGGCCCAGGCCACAGTTTACCCCTAGGAGAGGTCAGTCCACACCATCAGTGGGCAGCTCTCCAGGGATGGGGTTCAGGGGACCAGCCCCAGCATCTTCTGCGTGTCCACATTGTTTGAAATGGCATAAGGGGGAGTGTTGGAGAGTGATCGTGCCTGCAGGTGTGGGTCAGCAGGCATCAATTGAAGAAGCTGTCCACGCAGAACTACTGCATTGCTCTAACACAAGCAGATAGACTGCTCGCACCACAAAGGGGTAGGAAATCGGCAAATCGGCGCATGGGACCATCACGAGGCTGCATCCGAAGCTAGCAGAGAGGCTCGATAACGGACCACTGCGGAGCTTATGCCATGAGAGCTCGGGAGGAGCAAGATGCCGGGGACGTCATCGAGTGCGTTCTCCTCTACAATACATCTGCATGCATTGGTGGATCCGAGATCCACTCATTCATACATCTGCATCAACCTACCCGTAGAAAGGGGATACTAGTAGGGAGAGTGACCAAGACATTCGGTCACTAATCCATTGGGCCGCAGTGTGGTAGTGAACAAAGTGTACAAGGGTTGCCGTTAAGGATTCAGGGTATGAATTCTTGGCAGACTGATTGAGTTGCCTTTCCATGAGTTTGACGTGATTTTGGGAATGGGTGGTTGTCACGTCATCGGGCAATAGTTGATTGCAAATTGAAGAGAATTTCTCTGAAAACTTCCGAGGGTAATGAGATCACGATTGTGGGGAAAGGATGATTTCTTGTCCAATGTCATCTCACCACAGTTGCAAGAAGAATGATGAGAAAAGAATTTGAAGCCTACCTAGCACAAGTGGTGGATACTAGGCAGGCTAAGCCAGATTTGTGTGACATACCCACAGTAAGAGACTTCCCAGATGTATTTCCTGAAGAATTGCCTGGTTTGTCACCAGAAAGGGAAGTCGAATTTGCTATTGAGACACTGCACAAAGACCCATTTCTATTGCTCCTTATAGGATGGCACCATCGAATTGAGGAGTTGAAAACTCGATTGCAAGAGTTGCTTGATAAGGGGTTCATACGCCCCATGTGTCATCGTGGGGAGCTCGGTCTTTGTTGTAAAGAAGAAGGATGGGACTTTGAGGCTATGTATCGATTCTGGCGGTTGAATAAAGTAGTATGAAGAACAAATATCCGTTGCCTAGAATTGATGATCTGTTTGATCAGTTGAAGGGAGCAGGAGTATTTTCCAAGATTGATCTCAGATCAGGGTATCATCAGTTGAGGGTGAAAGATGTAGATGTGCCAAAGACTGCATTCAGGACCCGGTATGGGCATTATGAGTTTCTGGTGATGCCCTTTGGCCTAACAAATGCACCAGCAGCATTCATGGACCTCATAAACCGTATCTTCCATCCACACTTAGATCGGTTCGTAGTGGTCTTTATTGATGATATTTTGGTGTATTCCAAGACCAGGGAAGAACATGATGAACATTTGAGGATTGTTCTGCAAACCCTGAGAGAAAACATGTTTTCCAGGGTTCCCCGCAGTCCAGGGCTAGTCAACGGTCCACACCGTGACTTCCCAGTGCGGTCACCCATCGTTAGGTTTCCCGGCTCGTTTAACTTGATTATCTTTCTTTGCTATTATTTTTCCTTTGTTTTTCTTGTATTTTCTTTTCTTGTATTTCATTATTTTATGTCTCCTCCCTCATGTCAAAGTGTAGTTCTAGGCATCCTAGCTGTCCGGACAACACTGGTCACCGGAGCAATAGAACGCACTACCGAACTTTGGGGTGTTACACTTTCTATGTGTTTGGATTTCTAGTGAGACCGGCGTTCCTTAGCCTGTATGACAGCTCCATTGTTGTCACAGTGAAGTGTAACTACTGCAAGTTTTGTCACGAACTTCCTTATCCAAATAGCTTCTATTGCAGCATCTGATGCAGCAATATACTCAGCCTCGGAAGTGGAATCTACAGTCATGCTTTGTTTGGAACTCTTCCAACTGACTGCACCTCCATTACAAATGAACACATACCAGAGGTAGACTTTCTATCATCGATATCTGATTGGAAATCAGAATCAATATAACCATCCAATTGTAAGTCTCCACCTCCACAAATCAAGAATAAATCCTTAGTTCTTCTCAAGTACTTAAGGATATTCTTGATAGCTATCCAATGTTCCAAACCTGGATTAGATTGATACCTGCTAGTCAAACTGACAGCATATGCGATATCCGACCTAGTACACAACATTGTATACATCAAACTTCTAATAGCCGAAGCATATGGAATCCTAGCCATTTTATTTCTTTCTTCAGGTGTCTTAGGAGACATCTTTTTAGAATGGTGGATACCATGTCTCATTGGTAACAATCCTCTCTTAGAATAAAGCATGTTAAACCTCTTTAACACCTTTTTCAAGTATAGGCTTTGGGATAAACCAATTATTCTTTTCGCTCTATCTCTATAGATGTAAATCTCAAGAATATAGGTTACCTCCCCTAAGTCTTTCACGGAGAATGTATTTGACAACCATACCTTTACAGTTGTCAACATACCTGTGTCATTACCCATCAACAGTATGTCATCCATATATAAGACAAGGAAAGTGATAGTACTATCACTAACCTTCTTATATACACATGGCTCATCCTCATTTTTGATAAAACCAAATGACTTAATGGCTTCATCAAAACAGATGTTCCAACTACTCGAAGCTTTTTTCAACCCATAAATGGATCATTTTAACTTGCATACCTTGGAACCATCTTGGGATTCAAAACCCCTAGGTTGTTCCATGAAAATGTTTTCGTCAATGTATCTATTGAGAAAAGCTGTTTTGACATCCATCTGCCAAATCTCAAAATCATAGTATGCACCTATTGCTAATAGAATCCTAATTGATTTAAACATGGCAACAGGCGAGAAAGTCTCCTCATAGTCGATTCCTTACCTTTGGCAACACCCTTTCGCTACTAGCCTTACCTTATAGGTCTCTACCTTTCCATCAGAACCAATTTTCTTCTTGATAACCCATTTGTTCCCTATAGGTACAATACCTTTAAGTGGGTCAACAAGATCCCAAACTTGATTCTTATACATGGAATCATTCTCGGATTTCATAGCATTCATCCATTTTGAAGAGTCTATATCTGATATAGCTTCTTCATAGGTAAGTGGATCATCTCCATGATCTACTTCTTCATAAGTAGACAACTTTTGTTCTTCTTCATGAAGGAAACTATATCTCACTGGTGGGTGAGATACCCTAGTTGTTCTACGAGGAACAACTATAGATGTTTCATCAATAGGTGTAGGTTGACTAGATGGATCTATATACATTTGATCTGTTGGTTGGTCAGAATTCTCCAATTCTAACTCTATTTGCCTTCCTTTGTCTCCTTCTTGAACAAATTGTTGTTTAAGAAACGTGGCATCTCTACTTACCATAACGTTTTGTATAGTAGGCAAATAAAAATAATATCCAAAACTATCTTTTGGATATCCAACAAATCAACCCTTTTCTGATCTAATTTCCAATTTATCAGTGTTCAGCTTTTTGATATAAGCTGCACAACCCCAAATCTTAACATTCTTAAGACTTCGTTTTCTTCCATGCCATGTCTCATAAGGTGTGGAAGAAACTGATTTTGATGAAATCCTATTTAGAATATACAAAGCTGATTCTAATGTAAATCCTCAAAAGGAGATAGGCATATCAGTATAGCTTATCATATTATGTATCATATCCAATAGGGTACGATTTCTCCTTTCAGATACACCATTAAGCTGTGGTGTTCCTGAAGGAGTTAGCTGGGAAACAATGTCATGCTCTCTCAAGTATTCATCAAATTCAGTACTCAAATATTCACCTCCACGATCTGATCAAAGAGCTTTAGTCCCCATTTTCTCCAGTTTTGCAATCCTATCTTTTACAACATGACCTAACCTTAAGTGCCAAATATATTTTGAACTTGAGTTGATTTTCACCATGGCATTGCATTCATTTAGATCACTTGCATTCATTTTGTGTTTGTCATTATTATCCAAATAATAAAGACCATCATTCATATAACTCGAACCAACATATTTATTTCCAAAATAAATATTGCAAACATCATTTGTGAACTGAAATTTATAGCCATTTATAGTCGAACTTGATATAGAAATGATGTTTTTAAAAGTATCAGGTACATATAAAATATTATCCAAACACAAAATATGTCCAGACATGTAAAAAGATTTAGATCCTATGGCTAAAGCTTTAACAATTGAGCCATCACCAATCCGGAGTCTAACATCTCGAGAACGCAAGCTGCTACTTTTTACTAGTTCTCGCATATCATAAGAAATGTGAGAACTGGCACCAGTATCTAAAACCCAAGCTGTAGATGAACTATGAGTATCATCAGAATCTAAAGAACAAGATATGGACATACCTTCCGAAGGTGTATCCTTCTTGTTCTTAAGAGAAGTAAGATACTCTGGGCAGTCCCTTTTCTAGTGGCCATCCTTCTGGCAGTGGAAATACTGTCCTTTGCCTTCATTAGCTTTAGTCTTTCCTTTCTGTTTAGCTATTTTCTTGGAAGGACTAGGAATCTGAGGTTTCTTTTTCTTATTGTCCTTATTCTTGTTGGACTTTCTAGCAGAAGAAGATGCAATCAAAACTACCTCTTTTCCTTTATTGCCCGGCATATTCTTTTGGGTAATAACCAGCATGTTAAGTAAACCAGCCAAGGTACATTCCTATTTAGTCATATGGAAATTTGTCACAAAATTCCCAAAAGACTCAGGAAGGGACTGAAGGATCAAATCCGTCTGTAGTTGGAAATCCATGTTAAAGTCAAGATGTTCCAGCTCCTCAATTAGTAGAATCATCTTGTGGACATGATCCCCAACATTCTATCCCTCAAACATCCTCATGCGGAACAACTGTCTAGATATCTCATACCTAGCATTCCTGCTGTGCTTACCATACAACTCTTGTAGGTGAAGGAGGATTTCACTCGCACTCTGCATGTTCTCATGCTGCTTGTGTAACTCATTACTCATGGAAGCAAGCATATAACACTTAGCTCTCATATCATGCTCCTGCCACTTGTCCAAAGTTTCATGTTCCTCTTGAGTGGCCTCTAGAGGTAAGAGACCAGGAACATTTGAGTCTAGAACATATCCTATATGTTTAATATTCAAGACAAGTTTCAAATTTCTTAGCCTATCAGACAGATTAGGTCCTGTCAACCTATTGTGATCAAGTATGCTTACAAGGATATTGGATGGTGGTGGTTGTTCTGTACTCATTATTATCAGAAAATTAACTGCAGAAAATAACCAGATTAATTAGTAAATGTATCATGTAATCAACCAAAATGATTATGGTCTTTTAATCAAATTGGTCCTCCCACTAACTTAGCGAATCCTACACTTCCAAAGTAGAAAACAGAAATCCTAGTTGGATGGATTTCTAGTGGGTGATTGAATTATTATAATTCTATTGATCATCCTCAGGTACATCCATTATTGGAATTACAATAAACTATAAGTGAGCAACTCCTTGCCCATCACATCTCATGTGTGGTTCAATCCTTTACCTAGCCCGTAATGCTCAAAATCTCAGGTACATCCATTATTGACTTATCTTGCATTAGTTAAGTTGATCCCATTGAGCTAGTAATTATGCAAATAATTTTAATATCCTCAGGTATATCCAATATTGGTCACCAAACCATTTACATATTTACAACATCTCATGCTTAACAATTATTCTTAAGAAAATCTCTTAAATTAATTGCATCATATGCAACTATTTAAAATTTCTTAAAATAATTTCCCCAATGGAGGGCCCATGTTATAATTACATTAATTATAGTATATTTAACTTAATCAGTTGTTTGGAAGATTTTATGGTCATCTTAATTACTATTAAGGTCTCACATTGCACATTATCCAATTAGCATGCATATATCATATAATTGCATACATTTCCATACATCTCATGCATTCATGAATAATAATTAAATATGGTATGATCATGGACTTTTCTAAGGGATTCAATTCTGAGCCACCAAGAATTGAATCAAGGCATTCCTAGGTGCATTTCATTCATTCATTTTACAAGAGTTGCTGAAGGAGTATATAATCAACACTTGATCTTGAATTCCTCCCACTGGTCCCACCAATGCTCTTGACCTCCTTGATCTTCTTGCAATCCAATTACATAGTAATCCTTGGCATACCAAGGCGAATTTACAATAACTAAATGAATGAAATTACAACCCAAAAATTATTACAACCTTAAATAATACATGCCCAAAATAAATTAATTAATTTATAACCTAAAGAAATATAAAAGAAATAAATCCAATCATATTGGTCTTTTATAGTCCATGATCATTCATCATGCATATCACTATTTAACAATTAAATAAAATATACATACTTAAATTAAATTGAATATCTCATATTCAACTTAAAAATCCAGATTTGAATATTATTTAAACAAATTTAAAAATTTAGATTTGAATCACATTCAAACAAATTTAAAAATTCAGATTTGAATCACATTCAAACAATCTTAAAAATTTAGATTTGAATCACATTCAAACAATTTTTAAAATTCATATTTGAATCATATTCAAACAATTTTAAAAAATTCAGATTTGAATATTATTCAAACAACTTTAAAAATTCATATTTGAATCACATTCAAACAACTTTAAAAATTCAGATTTGAATCACATTCAAACAACTTTTAAAATTCAGATTTGAATCACATTCAAATAATTTTTAAAATTCTTATTTAAATCAAAATTCAATTGTGTGATTAAAACTCTAATTAAACAATTTAATTAGACATAGGATGAGCATTTAGATCATACAACAATTGCAAATTAAAAAGCCAAACCTTGCGCACACCATTAGAGGCCATAAAGTGTACGCACCAATGGTGTTGGTCACCAAGCTGCCACCTTTCATTGCAACCGGCAATGAATCTATCATCTCATGATCATACCACACAATTAAATCATATAATCAATAACCTAAATAGTAAATATAGTGGCTCTGATACCAATTTAAGGAGCGAAAGCATGAAAAACACAAGTTTGGATCATTGAAATTCAAAATTTTTCATCTAGGGTCACATGCATCATGCAAGATTCATTTTTATCTATCTGATTTCAATGATAAACAACATATTAAAACTCTTTCAATATATTTTTGGATCTACATTTACCATTTAAGATTTTAGAATTAATCAGATTAATTTTAAGAACCCTATATCAGATCAAAATAAGTACACTAACCTCTTGATGCACTGCAGTGTGTTTGGCATCTTTGGGATGAGTCTTTAGGACACCAGATGTTGTCCCTCTAGCTTTTCCACACCAAGATCACCTATAGCAGCCCTTGAACAGCTTCTAAAGCTTTTTCTATGAATTAGAAAATCAAGTTTTGCCTTTTGAGAGATTAGAGATGTAAACAGAACACTAGAAATAATTTCTAGTATTTTTAATTCAAGAGTTTGTTTGCTAATCTCTTTGAATTGATGAGAGATGAAGAAGAAGAGAAGGGAGAGGTCTCCAAGGTGGTGGCACAAAGAGAAAGGCAGCAACTTGTTATGTTTTTCTTTTCATAACAACACTTATATAGCCAGGTCACCACTTAAAACCCTTGCCACATGTCACCTTCTGATTGGATCTAGGTTTAATTGACCCAATCACATTGTGCCAAGTGTCAATGTCACACCCTACTCCTCATAAGATGTAACATGTTCCCGTAGTACACCTAATGAATTACCGTACTTCACCTACCGATAACCCATTAAATATACTACAAGAGATTTTAAAACAATTTTCGTTCATTTTGGAATTGGTGGGTAAAATTTTTTTTCAAATTTTAAAAACCTTTATTTAAGGTCCAAACATAAATTAAATTCTTAGATATTTAAAATCTCCACAATTTTTACAAAAATTTCGGTAGAGTGCCGTCTATATTTTGAGAAAACAGTTCTTCAAAACCTGAAAATAGAAACACTCCCAATATATTTCTCAATCACACTCCATTTGCAACCACCAAACTTCAAATCAACAGCAATAGCAACACTTCAATTCAATATCTAAATTTCAAATCAAAAATTAATATCTCAAAACATTTCATAACTCATGCACCTTGCATTTTAAATCATTAATTTATAATCATAAGTTAATTTACAGATGCAGAATCTCAAAAATAATATTATTACAATTTTATCTGTATAACTGCTCAAGTTACAAAGATACATATGCATACTATCATATTTACATCAAACTAAACTACCAAGGTATAGACAAATACCCGTACAAAAATTCTTCAATTGTGCTCCTCTATAATTGCAGCAGGTCGCTCTGCTGTTATGTCCTTTTCACTATTTGCGACAGCATGTTAAAGCTATCGCTGAGTATATAAATACTCAGTGGTGCACAATAAAGCATGAAATGCATAATAGAAAACATTTATGAACAAATCATCTTTCAAAAATCTCATAATCGCATTTCACAATTTTTTTTTCTCAAATCACATTCATAACAAATCATAATTTTCAAAGCTTAATATAGCACAACTTGATCAAACAATTTAATAAACATAGTATTGCCAAACAATAACACAACTTAGGCCATGACACAAAATTTTCGAACACGTCGTGTGTACATCACGATAAGGCATACTCACCCCACTAATCAAAATCAATGAGGGAGGTGGCTAGCTAGCTAATGAGTACTCATCCAAACTTGCCACTCAGACTAGAAAGCCAGAGAGGGAGGAAAGTGATCAAATATCAAACTCACCCCACAAGTGGAGGAGGAACATATTAATATTGTCATGCCAAGTGTGAATTAAAAACAATTTAAATCAAGTTATTCAAATGTTTTATACTGAAGGAACGAAAGCGTGAAAAACACAAGTTTATACCATTGAATTCAAAAATTTTCACCTAGGGTCACATGCATCATGCAAGATTTATTTTTATCTATTTGATTTCAATGATATAAACTTGTGTTTTTCATGCTTCCGTTCCTTCAATTGGTATCAGAGCCACTATATTTGCCATTTAGATTGATGTTTATATGATTTAATTGTGTGTTTAATCATGAGATCAAAAGTTCATTGCTAGTTGCAAAGTTAAGGTGGCGGCACAAATGATGAACACCATGGTGCGCATGGTTGATGCACCACAATGGTGTGCAAAGGTAAATGGATGATGAATGTGCAATTGTTGTATGATCTAAGATCCATTTTATGTCTAATTAAATTGTTTAAATAGAATTTTCATCACACAATTAAATTATGATTCAAATCAGAATTTTAAAAATTGTTTGAATGTGATTCAAATCTGAATTTTAAAAGTTGTTTGAATGTGATTCAAATCTAAATTTTTAAAGTTGTTTGAATCATATTTAAATATGATTTTTTAAAAAATGTTTGAATGTGATTCAAATCTGATTTTTTAAAACATGTTTGAATGTGATTCAAATCTGAATTTTTAAAGTTATTTGAATGTGATTCAATCTGAATTTTTAAATTTTTTTGAATGAGATTCAAATCTGAATTTTTAAATTTATTTGAATCATATTCAAATCTGGATTTTTAAGTTGAATATGAGATATTCAATTTATTTTAAGTATGTATGTTTTGTTTAATTGTTAAATAGTGATATGCATGATGGATGATAATGGACTATAAAAGACCAATGTGATTGGATTTATTTCTTTTCTGTTTCTTTGGGATTGTAAATTAATTAATTTATTTTAATTTATTTTGGGCATGTATTATTAAGTTTGTATTAATTTTTGGGTTGTAATTTCATTTATTTAAGTTCTTGTAAATTCGCCTTGGTATGCCAAGGATTACTATGTAATATTGGATTGCAAGAAGTTCAAGGAGGTCAAGAGCATTGGTGGGACCAGTGGGAGGAATTCAAGATCAAGTGTTGATTATGTACTCCTTAAGCAACTCTTGTAAAATGAATGAATGAAATGCACCTAGGAATGCCCTGATTCAATTCTTGGTGGCTCAGAATTGAATCTCTTAGAAAAGTCCATGATCATACCATATTTATTGCTTATCCATAAATGCATGAGATGCATGGGAATGTATGCTATTATATGATATATGCATGCTAATTGGATAATGTGCAAAGTGAGACCTTAATAGTAATTAGAATGACCATAAAATCTTCCAAACAAATGATTAAGTTGGAAATGCTATAATTAAAGTAATTATAACATAGGCCCTCCATTGGAACAATTATTTTAAGAAATTTTAAATAGTTGCATAAGATGCAATTAATTTAAGAGATTTTCTTAAGAATAATTGTTAAGCATAAGATGTTGTAAATATGTAAATAGTTTGGTGGCCAATATTGGATGTACCTGAGGATATAAAAATTATTTGCATAATTACTGGCTCAATGGGATCAACTTAACTAATACAAGATAAGTCAATAATGGATGTACCTGAGATTTTGAGCATTAGGGGCTAGGTAAAGGATTGAACCTCACATGAGATGTGATGAGCAAGGAGTTGCTCACTTGTAGTTTATTATAATTCCAATAATGGATGTACCTAAGGATGATCAATAGAATTATAAGAATTCAATCACCCACTAGAAATCCATCCAACTAAGATTTTCGTTTTCTACTTTGGAAGTGTAGGATTCGCTAAGTTAGTGGGAGGACCAATTTGATTAAAAGACCATAATCATTTTGGTTAATTACATGATACATTTACTAATTAATCTGGTTATTTTCTGCAGTTAATTTTCTAATAAAATGAGCACAGAACAACCACCACCATCCAATATCCTTGTAAGCATACTTGATCGTAATAGGTTGACAGACCTAATCCACCGATTGGCTAAGAAATTTGAAACTTGTCCTGAACCTTGAATATATAAGATACGTTCTAGATTCAAATGTTCCTGGTCCCTTACCTCTAGAGGCCATACAAGAGAAACATGAAGCCTTGGATAAGTGGAAGGAGCATGATATGGGAGCTAAGTGTTACTGCTTGCTTCCATGAGTAATGAGTTACAAAAGCAGCATGAGAACATGTTGAGTGCGAGTGAGATCCTCCTTCACCTACAAGAGTTGTATGGTGAGCACAGCAGGAATGCAAGGTATGAGATATCTAGGCAGCTATTCCGTATGAGGATGTCCGAGGGATGAATGTTGGGGATCATGTCCACAAGATGATTCGGTGATTGAGCAGCTTGGAACATCTTGACTTCAACATGGATTTCCAACTACGCATGTGATTTGATCCTTCAGTCCCTTCCTGAGTCTTTTGGGAATTTTGTGACAAATTTCCATATGACTCAACAGGAATGCACCTTAGCTGGTTTACTCAACATGCTGGTTATTGCCCAAAAGAATATGCCGGGCAATAATGGAAAAGAGGTAGCTTTGATTGCATCTTCTTCTGCTGGAAAGTCTAACAAGAAGAAGGGCAATAAGAAAAAGAAACCTCAGATTCCTGGTCCTTCCAAGAAAATAGCTAAACAGAAAAGGAAGACTAAAGCTGATGGAGCCAAAGGAAAGTGTTTCCATTGCCAAAAGGATGGGCACTGGAAACGGAACTGCCCAGAGTATCTTGCTTCTCTAAAGGACAAGAAGGATACACCTATGGAAGGTATGTCCATATCTTGTTATTTAGCTTCTGATGATACTCATAGTTCATCTACAACTTGGGTTTTAGATACTGGTGCCAGTTCTCACATTTCTAATGATATGCAGGAACTAGCAAACAGTAGCAGCTTGCGTTCTCAAGATATTAGAGTCCGGATTGGCAATGGCTCAACTGTTGAAGCTTTAGCCATAGGATCTAAATCTTTTTACATGTTTGGACATGTTTTGTGTTTGGATAATATTTTATATGTACCTAATGTTTTTAAGAACATCATTTCTATATCTAGTTTGACTAGATATGGCTATGAATTTCAGTTGACAGATGATGTTTGCAATATTTATTTTGGAAATAAATATGTTGGTTCGGGTTATATGAATGATGGTCTTTATTATTTGGATAATAATGACAAACACAAATTGAATGCAAGTGATCTAAAAGAATGCAATGCCATGGTGAAAACCAACTAAAGTTCAAAATATATTTGGCACATAAGGTTATGTCATGTTGCAGAGGATAGGATTGCAAAACTGGAGAAAATGGGGATTCTATCCTTATTAGGCTCTGAGCCTACTACAACTTATGAATCTTGCCTTCAGGCAAAATGACCAGATCACCCTTTGTGGGACAACGGCAAAGAGCTAAAGATATTTTAGAACTCATACATAGTGATGTATGTGTTAGTAGTATGCCCTAGAGCATATCATTGAGTATGTATCTTGTACATATTTTTATTAATAAAAGGCATTTCCACTTTTCCGTTTACATAATATATTTATGTGTAATAGAAAAGGTCCATTGATATTTTGTTAGAAATATTATTCTTAAGTTGTTAAGAATATGAGTGACAATATTTCTAGCACGAAGTATCATAAATAGGTTCACAATCGAGGATACTTCATAATAAGGACATGACTTATCCAGAAAGATTGTATTCATGTTTGTTCCCAAGTTATTCATATGAGATATAAATAAGATGGAATGGTGAGTCTCATGCCATATAACAAACATGATAGGCACTTATAAATGATAAGTAGGCCGAACCAGTGACGCTTATGACAAGCACATGGAGTTTACTCTTGTCAATGTTTTGTCATAAATCATATAAGTGCATATAATCTTTAGACCTGAGATAGCACAGTTATCTTGTATATAGGTAGTTTGAGTTTGATACTGCTTTCATACTTGTACTATGTATGGGTATATGGGCATGTGTTGGCTCCTACTAATTATATATGGAGGTAGGTGTTGATCAAGATGGAATCTGTTCCTCTAAGTAGATAGAGATAAAATCCTATGTTCATTTAATTGTTCTTGATGTTTCAAGTTCCTGGCCAGGACAGATAGATTTATTCAGAAAAGAGTTTCTGATGAGAAAATCTTTTTAATCAAGAACTGGAATTAAAAGAGAACATAATATTCATAGCAAATGGAGTTTGACATAAACCATGACTCCAGCTTGAGTTGGGATTTTGTAACAGAGAGATTCTAGTGCATGGTAACATATGATTATAGGTTCATTTAAGGTAAATCTTATTACTGATTGGGTGGCCATGGCATGCTATGCTAGGTGTTAACCATGGTTTATGAGGTTCATAAAATGATTTAGAGAAATCATTTATGGTAAGTGATGATATTAAGAGTTGATATCATGTCTCATTGCCAATTAGTGATGAGCCTAGTAAGTCACACACATACACAAGTTATCACCTATTTAAATATGATTTAATTAATTAATTAAAGAGTTTAATTGATTAATTAAATAGGTTTGGTTTGCAATTAAATTGCAAAGTCCCTAGCATGACTTGAAACCAAATCTAGATTATTGGATGTGTAGTATAAATTAAATTTATATTTAAAGTGTTTAAATATGAATTTAATTGATGAGAAATTAATTAATAGAGATTAATTAATTAATTTATATTTGATATAAATTAATTAGAAGAAGAAAATAATTATTTTGGGTTAAGAACTCAAAATTAAGACATGAGGGCATTTTGGTCATTTTGCGGTGTGACACGTGGCATCATGAGATGGTGACACATGGCATAACACATAAGCTTGCCAAATGTTTTTACTCATGTAAGATGATTAAAATCAAGATTAAATATAGGTTTGACACTTGGCACAATTTGATTGGGTCACTTAAACCTAGAGCTAATCAAAAGGTCACATGTGGCTAGGGTTTAATGTGTTAACCTAGCTATTTAAGTGTGGTTATAAAAGAAAAATAACCAGCAGCCTCTCCTCTCATTTGTCACACCACTTTGAGCCTCTCCAGCTATTTCTCTTCATCTCTCATCAATTCAAAGAGATTAGCCATCAATCTCTTGAATTAAGAACACTAGAAATTGTTTCTAGTGTCTGTTTACATCTCTAATCTCTTAAAAGGCAGAACTTGAATTTCTAATTAATAGAAAAAGGCTTTAGAAGCTGTTCAAGGGCTGCCATAGGTGTTCTTGGTGTGGACAAGCTAGAGGGACAACATCCGTGTCCTCAAGACGAATCTCAAAGGCGCAGACACCGCAAAGACATCAAGAGGTTAGTGTAATCGTTCTTGATTTAATCTAGCGTTCTAAAATTAATCTGATTAATTTAAAAATCTTAAATGGCAAATACAGATCCAAAAACATATTAAAAGAGTTTTAATATGTTGTTTATCATTGAAATCAAATATATAAAAATAAATCTTGCATGATGCATGTGACCCTAGGTGAAAATTTTTGAATTCAATGGTATAAACTTGTGTTTTTCACGCTTCTGTTCCTTTCAATTGGTATCAGAGCCACTATTTGCCATTTAGATTGTTTATTATATGATTTAATTGTGTGATTTGATCATGAGATGATTGATCCATTGCTGGTTGGATCAAGAGGTGTGGCGACACACATGGTGAAGCCACCATTGGTGGCGGCAACATTGGTTCCATGGGTGGTTCAAGGTTTGGCTTTTAATTCTGCAATTGTTGTATGATCTAAGGCCTATTCTTTGACTAATTAAAGTGTTTAATTAGTAGTTTTAATCACACAATTAAATTATGATTCAAATCAGAATTTTAAAAGTTGTTTGAATGTGATTCAAATCTGAATTTTAAAAGTTGTTTGAATCATATTTAAATCTGATTTTTAAAAATTGATTCAATAAAATTCAGATCTGATTTTTTAAAAAATATTTGAATGTGATTCAAATCTGATTTTTAAAAAAATGTTTGAATGTGATTCAAATCTGAATTTTTGAAGTTGTTTGAATGTGATTCAAATCTGAATTTTTAAATTTGTTTGAATGAGATTCAAATCTGAATTTTTAAATTTATTTGAATCATATTCAAATCTGGATTTTTAAGTTGAATATGAGATATTCAATTTAATTTAAGTATGTATGTTTTATTTAATTGTTAAATAGTGATATGCATGATGGATGATCATGGACTATAAAAGACCAATGTGATTGGATTTATTTCTTTTATGTTTCTTTGGGATTGTAAATTAATTAATTTATTTTAATTTATTTTGGGCATGTATTATTAAGTTTGTAATATCTTTGGGTTGTAATTTCATTTATTTAAGTTCTTGTAAATTCACCTTGGTATGCCAAGGATTACTATGTAATATTGGATTGCAAGAAGTTCAAGGATGTCAAGAGCATTGGTTGGACCAGTGGGAGGAATTCAATATCAAGTGTTGATTATGTACTCCTTCAGCAACTCTTGTAAAATGAATGAATGAAATGCACCTAGGAATGACCTGATTCAATTCTTGGTGGCTCAGAATTGAATCCCTTAGAAAGTCCATGATCATACCATATTTACTGCTTATCCATGAATGCATGAGATGTATGGGAATGTATGCAATTATATGATATATGCATGCTAAATGGATAATATGCAAAGTGAGACCTTAATAGTAATAAGGATGGCTATAAAATCTTCCAAACAAATGATTAAGTTGGAAATGCTATAATTAAAGTAATTATAACATAAGCCCTCCATTGGGGCAATTATTTTAAGAAATTTTAAATAGTTGCATGAGATGCAATTAATTTAAGAGATTTTCTTAAGAATAATTGTTAAGCATGAGATGTTGTAAATATGTAAATGGTTTGGTGGCCAATATTGGATGTACCTGAGGACATTAAAATTATTTGCATAAATCGACTCAATGGGATCAACTTAACTAATGCAAGATAAGTCAATAATGGATGTACACGAGATTTTGAGCATTAGGGGCTAGGTAAAGGATTGAACCTCACATGAGATGTGATGGGCAAGGAGTTGCTCACTTATAGTTTATTGTAATTCCAATAATGGATGTACCTGAGGATGATCAATAGAATTATAAGAATTCAGTCACCTATTAGAAATCCATCCAACTAGGATTTCCGCTTTCTTCTCTGGAAGTGTAGGATTCGCTAAGTTAGTGGGAGGACCAATTTGATTAAAGACCATAATCATTTTGGTTAATTACATGATACATTTACTAATTAATCTGGTTATTTTCTGATTAATTTTACGATAAAAGTGAGCACAAAACAACCACCACTATCCAATATCCTTGCAAGCATACTTGATCATAATAGGTTGACAGGACCTAATTTGTCTGATTGGCTGAGAAATTTAAAACTTGTCCTGAACCTTGAACATATAGGATATGTTCTAGACTCAAATGTTCCTAGTCCCTTACCTCCAGAGGCCACTCCAGAGGAACATGAAACTTTGGACAAGTGGAAGGAGCATGATATGAGAGCTAAGTGTTACAAGCTTGCTTCCATGAGTAATGAGTTACGAAGCAACATGAGAACATGCAGTGCAGTGAGATCCTCCTTCACCTACAAGAGTTGTATGGTGAGCACAAGAGAATGCTAGGTATGAGATATCTAGACGGCTATTCCATATGAGGATGTCCGAGGGATGAATGTTGGGGATCATGTCCACAAGATGATTCAACTGATTGAGCAGTTGGAACATCTTGACTTCAACATGGATTTCCAACTACAAACGGATTTGATCCTTGATCCTTCTCGAGTCTTTTGGGAATTTTGTGACAAATTTCCATATGACTAAACAGGAATGCACCTTAGCTGGTTTACTCAACATGCTGGTTATTGCCCAAAAGAATATGCCAGGCAATAAAGGGAAAGAGGTAGCTTTGGTTGCATCTTCTTCTGCTGGAAAGTCCAACAAGAAGAAGGGCAATAAGAGAAAGAAACCTCAGATTCCTAGTCCTTCCAAGAAAATAGCTAAACAGAAAAGGAAGACTAAAGCTGATGGAGGCAAAGGAAAATGTTTCCACTGGCCAGAGTATAGCAATCTAAATGAATGCAATGCCATGGTGAAGACCAACTCAAGTTCAAAATATATTTGGCACTTTAGGTTATGTCATGTTGCAGAAGATAGGATTGCAAAATTGGAGAAAATGGGGATTCTATCCTCATTGGGCTCTGAGCCTACTCCAACTTGTGAATCTTGCCTTCAAGGCAAAATGACTACATCACCCTTTGTTGGACAAGGGTTAAGAGCTGAAAATATTTTGGAATTAATACATAGTGATGTATGTGGTCCGTTTAAAGAAATGGCTAGAGGGGCTTTCATTATTTTATTACCTTTACCGATGATAAATCAAGGTTTGGGTATTTATATTTGATGAAATACAAACATGAATCCTTTGAAAAGTTTAAGGAATTTAAATCTGAAGTAGAAAATCAAACAGGAAAAAGTATTAAAGCTCTTCGATCAGATCGTGGAGGTGAATATTTGAGTACTGAATTTGATGAATACTTGAGAGAGCATGGCATTGTTTCTCAGCTGACTCCTCCAGGAACACCACAACTCAATGGTGTATCTGAAAGAAGAAATCGTACCCTATTGGATATGGTACGTAGTATGATGAGCTATACTGATATGCCAATCTCCTTTTGGGGATTGCATTAGAATCAGCTTTGTATATTCTGAATAGGATTCCATCAAAATCAGTTTCTTCCACACCTTATGAGATATGGCATGGAAGAAAACCAAGTCTTAAGCATGTTAAGATTTGGGGTTGTCCACTTATATCAAAAGTGAACACCGATAAATTGGAGACCGGATCGAGAAAAGGTCGATTTGTTGGATATCCAAAGATAGTTTTGGATATTATTTTTATTTGCCTACTTCAGAAAAGGTTGTGATAAGTAGAGATGCCACTTTTCTTGAACAACAGTTTGTTCAAGAAGGAGGCAAAGGAAGGCAAATAGAGTTAGAATTGTAGAATTCTGACCAACCAATGAATCGGATGGATATAGATCCATCTAGTCAACCAATACCGTTGATGAAACATCTACGGCTATTCCTCGTAGAACAACGTGGTATCTCACCCACGGTGAGATATGGTTTTCTTCATGAAGAAGAACAAGAGTTGTCTACTCATGAAGAAGTAGATCATGGAGATGATCCACTTACCTATGAAGAAGCTATATCGGATATAGACTCTTCAAAATGGATTGATGCTATGAAATCGAGATTGATTCCATGTATAAGAATCAAGTTTGGGATCTTGTTGACCCACAGAAGGTATTATACCTATAGGGAACAAATGGGTTTTCAAGAAGAAAATTGGTTCTGATGGAAAGGTAGAGACCTATAAGGCAAGGCTAGTAGCGAAAAGGTTTCGCCAAAGGCAAGGAATCGACTATGAGGAGACTTTCTGCTTTGTTGCCATGCTTAAATCAATAAGGATTTAAATATCAAAAGCTTCATACAATGATAATGAGATTTAGCAGATGGATGACAAAACAGCTTTTCTCAATCGATACATATAAGAAAAAATTTTCATTGAACAACCGACGGGAATTGAATCCCAAGAAGGTTCCAAGGTATGCAAGCTAAAGCGATCCATTTATGGGTTGAAACAAGCTTGAGGAGTTGGAACATCCGCTTTGATGAAGCCATTAAATCCTTTGGTTTTATAAAAATGAGGATGAACCATGTGTATATAAGACTGTTAGTGACAGTGCTATAACTTTCCTTGTCTTATATGTGGATGACATACTTTTGATAGGTAATGACACAGTTATGTTGACAACTATAAAGGTATGTTTGTCAAATACATTCTCCATGAAAGTCTTAGGGGAGTCAACCTATATTCTTGGGATTCGCATCTATAGAGCTAGAGCGAAAAGAATAATAGGTTTATCCCAAAGTCTATACTTGGAAAAGGTGTTAAAGAGATTTAACATGCTTGATTCCAAGAGAGGATTGTTACCAGTGAGACATGGTATCCATCTTTCTAAAGAGATGTCTCCAAAGACACCCGAAGAAAGAGAAAAGATGGCAGATTCCATATGCTTGGCTATTGGAAGTTTAATGTATGCAATGTTGTGTACTAGGCCGGATATCGCATATCTTTATTAGTTTGACTAGCGGTATCAATCCAATCCAGGTTTGGAACATCGATAGTCAAGAATATCCTTAAGTACTTGAGAAGAACTAAGGATTTATTCTTGATTTATGGAGTGGAGACTTGCAATTGGATGGTTATACCGATTACGATTTCCAATCGGATATCGATGATAGAAAGTCTACCGATATGTTTTCATTTGTAATGGAGGTGCGATCGGTTGGAAGAGTTCCAAGCGAGCACATCGCAGATTCCACTACAGAGGTCGAGTATATTGTTGCATCGAATCTTGCAAAGAAGCTTTGGATAAAGAAGTTCGTGTGAGAACTTACAGTAGTTCCTTCCATTGAGTCGTAGCCCACTACACCGTGACAATAATGCAAAGATCATACAGGCTAAGGAACCAAGGTCTCACTAGAAATCCAAACTCATAGAAAGGCGCTACCACATTATCGGAGAAATGGTTGGGCGGCGATGTAGCCATGCAGAGAAAATAGCATCGGTGAAAATCCTGATGATCCATTCACTAAGCATATGTCACAGAATCAGTTAGACCGACATCTTGAGAAGATAGGTCTCAGATATTGTAATGAATGGCTCTAGTGCTAGAGGGAGATTGTTAGTAGTATGCCCTAGAGCATATCATTTAGTATGTATCTTGCACATATTTTTATTAATAAAAGGCATTTCCACTTTTCCATTTACATAATATATTTATGTGTAATAGAAAAGGTCCATTGATATTTTGTTAGAAATATTATTCTTAAGTTGTTAAGAATATGAGTGACAATATTTCTAGCACAAAGTATCATAAATGGGTTCACAATCGAGGATACTTTATAATAAGGACATGACTTATCCAGAAAGATTGTGTTCATATTTGTTCCAAAGTTATTTATATGAGATATAAATAAGATGGAATGGTGACTCTCATGCCATATAACAAACATGATAGGCACTTATAAATGATAAGTAGGCCGAACCAGTGACACTTATGACAAGCACATGGAGTTTACTCTTGTCAATGTTTTGTCATAAATTATATCAGTGCATATAATCTTTAGACCTCAGATAGCACAGTTATCTTGTATATAGGTAGTTTGAGTTTGATACTGCTTTCATACTTGTACTATGTATGGACATATGGGCATGTGTTGGGTCATACTAGTTATATATGAAGGTAGGTGTTGATCAAGATGGAATCTGTTCCTCTAAGTAAATAGAGATAAAATCCTATGTTCATTTAATTGTTCTTGATGTTTCAAGTTCTGGCGGAGACAGATAGATTTATTGAAAAGAGTTTCGATAAGAAAATCTTTTAATCAAGAACTGGAATTAAAAGAGAACATAATATTCATAGCAAATGGAGTTTGACATAAACCATGACTCCGGCTTGAGTTGGGATTTTGTAATGTAGAGATTCTAGTGCATGGTAACATATGATTATAGGTTCATTTAAGGTAAATCTTATTACTGATTGGGTGGCCATGGCATGCTATGCTAGGTGTTAACCATGGTTTATGAGGTTCATAAAATGATTTAGAGATATCATTTATGGTAAGAAAGAGTTCTTATGATATTAAGAGTTGATATCATGTCTCATTGCCAATTAGTGATGAGCCTAGTAAGTCACACACATACACAAGTTATCACCTATTTAAATATGATTTAATTAATTAATTAAAGAGTTTAATTGATTAATTAAATAGTTTTGGTTTGCAATTAAATTGCAAAGTCCCTAGCATGACTTGAAACCAAATCTGGATTATTGGATGTGTAGTATAAATTAAATTTATATTTAAAGTGTTTAAATATGAATTTAATTGATGAGAAATTAATTAATAGAGATTAATTAATTAATTTATATTTGATATAAATTAATTAGAAGAAGAAAATAATTATTTTGGGTTAAGAACTCAAAATTAAGACACAGGGGCATTTTGGTCATTTTGCAGTGTGACACGTGGCATCATGAGATGGTGACACATGGCATAACACATAATCTTGCCAAATGTTTTTTAATCATGTAAGATGATTAAAATCAAGATTGAATATAGGTTTGACACTTGGCACAATTTGATTGGGTCACTTAAACCTAGAGCTAATCAAAAGGTGACATGAAGCTAGGGTTTAATGTGTTAACCTAGCTATTTAAGTGTGGTTATGAAAAGAAAAAATAACCAGCAGCCTCTCCTCTCATTTGTCACGCCACTTTGAGCCTCTCCAGCTATTTCTCTTCATCTCTCATCAATTCAAAGAGATTAGCCATCAATCTCTTGAATTAAGAACACTAGAAATTGTTTCTAGTGTCCTGTTTACATCTCTAATCTCTTAAAAGGAAGAACTTGAATTTCTAATTAATAGAAAAAGCTTTAGAACCTGTTCAAGGACTGCCTAGGTGTTCTTGGTGTGGACAAGCTAGGGGGAAAACATCTGGTGTCCTGAAGACGAATCTCAAAGGCGCAAACACGCTGCAGCACATCAAGAGGTTAGTGTAATCGTTCTTGATTTAATCTAGGGTTCTAAAATTAATCTGATTAATTTTAAAATCTTAAATGGCAAATACAGATCAAAAAACATATTAAAAGAGTTTTAATATGTTGTTTATCATTGAAATCAAATAAATAAAAATAAATTTTGCATGATGCATGTGACCCTAGGTGAAAATTTTTGAATTCAATGGTATAAACTTGTGTTTTTCACGCTTCCGTTCCTTTCAGTATGTGGTCTATTTAAAGAAATGGCTAGAGAGGGCTTTCATTATTTTATTACCTTTACTGACGATAAATCAAGATTTGGGTATTTGTATTTGATGAAATACAAACATGAATCCTTTGAAAAGTTTAAAGAATTTAAATCTGAAGTAGAAAATCAAACAGGAAAGAGTATTAAAGCTCTTCGATCAGATTGTGGAGGTGAATATTTGAGTACTGAATTTGATGAATACTTGAGAGAGCATGGCATTGTTTCTCAGCTGACTCCTCAAGGAACACCACACCTGAATGGTGTATGTGAAAGGAGAAATCGTACCCTATTGGATATGGTACGTATGTAACACCCCTAAGTTCAGTAGTACGTTCTGCTGTTCCGGTGACCAGTGCTGTCCGGACAGCTAGGATGCCTAGAACTACACTTCAATGTGAGTGAGGAGACATAAAATAATGAAAAACAAAGGAAAAATCATAGCAAAGAAATGTAACCAAGTTAAGCGAGCCGGGAAACCTAGCGATGGGTGACCGCACCGGGAAGTCACGGCGTGGACCGTTGATCGCCCTCGATCATGGAACCCTGGAAAACATTTTTAGGAAATAAATAGACCCTTATTGAAGTATAAATCTCATTAGAAAGATTAAATAAAAATTAAATAATTAGTACAAAGAAAAGTGAGAAATCGAAAAACAGACAAAACACGGTAATACCGAAAAATAAGTAATGCCACCTGAACAGTGTATTTATGGTCATTTGACATCCCGAAGTGTCTTTTGACCTAAATGTCCATTAAAAATAAATAATATTACACTTAGAAAATGAAATGAAAAATTAATTTGGTGGTACATAAAGTAAATAGCCAAAAATGGAGTGAAAAATGTGTAAATAACACATTTAAGCATTATTATATAATTAAATGAGTAAGTGGACCACTAAAGGATTAAATTAAACATAAAATGTGGCTGATGTAAGTCCACTAAACCCATCAGAATGTTCATCTTCCTCATTTCATAAACATTGCCGAATTGAAGAAAATGGGAACCACCATGGCCATTTTTCATGCAAGCTCATCTAACCACTCATTTCACTTCTAATCCCTTGAGTTCCTTCATCAAAAATGGTCTACACATCACAAGGAAGATATTGATACCAAATTTGAGAAGTTTGGTGAAGGTTTAAGTTACAATCAAAGGTAAGTTTACATTTTTGAGAATTCCTTTGTTAAACTTTATGTTCATGTAATGGGTGTTAATTTGGTGAAGGAAATTTTAAAGTTTAAATAGTTATTGAGATAGCCATTTTTGGACAGCCATGGGGTCACGCATTTAATGATTTATTATGCATATAATTGATGAGAAATAATGTTGATCTTGGTGATTTAATATCCTAGTGAATTATTTCACATATATATGGTGATTTATGCACTTGGATGGGAATTGGTAAATTGTAGGGCACTTTGATGTTGAAGGACAATTTTCGGCAGCTTGGGAACACTTGAGTAAATGTATGTATTCATGGAAGGGTAGGCAGAATATTGACCTAGAAGGATTGATGGATATGTATGTAGATTGATATTGTAAAGTGTATGTAAGATTTGTAATGGTTAGGTGGGTATGTAATGGTACTTAGAACTTGTAAATGTGAATTATATTTGGTGTATTGAGGGTAATTGTAATCTGCCCAAAGTAATGTTAATGTAAAGTAGAATATGCTTTTGGTAATGTACCAAAACAGATTGGTAGGGAAGTGAACAAATTGCAAGGTAAATGTGTGTGATTGATGTGTGTTAAGCAAAGTAACCAAGGGCAGTGTACATTTTAGCCAATAAGTTTAAATGTGTAACCTCAATTGGTATGAGACCAATTGGAGGTGGAACTAGGCACAAAATGTGCCAACTTTCATTGAGAAAACATACCAAAATTCTGCTTGCAAGGTGACCTAAGAAAATAACCAATTCGGATTAGGTGCAATTAGGACCTGAAAATGACCAATTGGGCAGCAGTGAGTGTTTAGGCCATAACTCACTCAAAACAGGTCCAATTGACCTGAAATTTTAACCATGAATAGTTAAGACCCATACCTACAAGTCTTATGAAGACACCAAAGCCCAGAAATGACCATAAGCAAGTCAAACAACTTGCACAAGTTCGGGTCCAAAACTGGCTGAACCAGAGTTGACCAAATTGACCCAAAATTGACCTAATTTGATACCAATTGACCAGCAATAGTGTAATGACCATAACTTGGTCTACTTAACTCGGATTGACCTAAAATTTTGCACATGTCCATAAGACCTAGATCTACAAGTTTGTAGTTTCGACCGAGACCGAAAACCGAGAAAACTAGATCGTCCGGCTAGGTCAAACCAGTGTCCCTAATCCAAAGAATTTGCATTAAAATGCACTAAACAAGAAAATGACTTTGGTAAAACGTACCAAACCTAAAACCCTATCGAATGTGACATATTAACGACACTAAAACCTAATTTACCTAAAACGCAATGAGGGTCAGTATATTAGGTGATTAAGTGAATAATTGAGTTCAGTGCATTATTTACCAAACACCATCGATAGAGACAGTTTAATTTAGTATCAAACACTTCAAATTCTGTTTCTCGATTAACAAGGACTCAGAAAAAGGGAAGGAAACACTGAGTCCAGACCAGGGGGACAGTCATCAGAGGTTTGTGCACAACGGCTATTTCTTTTGAATTTTTCAATTGAAATAAATTATGACTATTTGTATATTATTGTTTTAAATTGTGGAAATGTGTTTGGTGGACACTTATTGATTGAAAAACATTGTGAATGGTTTGAAACTGTGAAAAATTGTTTGAATGATATTGATGGATATTTATTGATTGAAAAGCAGTAAATGATTTTTGAAATTGAAGTGAATTACGAATTGTGTTGCCATTTTGTGAATGAAATTATAACTTTGGAAATTTATTGGATTCTTACGGATCATTTGAATAAAATGTTTGGAATTGTTTTGACTCACAATTGGCATGACACGGATATTATGTTCCTCCTCCATTAATGGGGTGAGTGTGATTATTCCTCCCTCTTTGACTTATCAGTCTGGGGTGAGTATGATTATGTTCCTCCCTCTTTGACTTCCCAGTCTGAGGTGAGTATGGATGAGTACTCATTAGATAGCTAGCTTCCTCCCTCATTGATTTCGATTATTGGGGTGAGTATGTCTTGTCGTGGTGTACAACACGACATATATGGAAAAATTTGTGTCATGACCTAAATTGTGTTATTGATTGGCAACATTGTATTGTTCAATTATTTGATCGAATGGTGTTATTGATTTGCAAAACGATATTATTCAGTTATTTGATCAATTGTGTTATTGATTTGCAAAATGATATTATTCAGTTATTTGATTGAATTGTGTTATTGATTTGCAAAACGATATTATTCAATTATTTGATCGAATTGTGTTATTGATTTGCAAAACGATATTATTCATTATTTGATCAATTGTGTTATTGATTTGCAAACGATATTATTCAGTTTTTTGATCAATTTTTTTATTGATTTGCAAAAAGATATTTTTCAGTTATTTGTTTGAATTTTGTTATTGATTTGCAATACGTTATTATTCATTTATTTGATTGAATTTTATTATTGATTTGCAAAAGGTATTATTCATTATTTGATCAAATTGTGCATGAATTGGCAATACGGTATTCTTAAACTATTTGACTAAATTGTGTTATTATGAATTTTGATAATTTGTGAATTGGAGTTTAAATTCCTTATGACATTCATTGTCTTGAATTTAACTATGGTTTTAAGTATCCACTATTGATATGATTTATGAATTGTGAATTAAAATTGTATTTGGTTAATGTTGTGCACCACTGAGACATTGTCTCAGCGATAGCTTTTTATTGATGTCGCAGGTAGAGAGACAGACAGGGCAGCAGACTAGGCTGCTAATACATCCAGTGAGGGATTACCTGGTATAATGAGTATACCAATATTTTGCATTTTGTACTGTAATGTATGACACTGTATGTACATTTTGTTTTTGGTTTTGAGCAGTTGTAAATTCAAATTGTACCTTGAAGTTGTAAATTTATTATGAGTTATTTGACTTATAAAAATTGTATTATATTTCCTTATCTCAGACTTTGAAAAATTTCTATGGAATTGAGTTGAGAAATGTGTTGTATTGAGAAAAATGTTGGAGTTGAGATTTGGAAAATAATTGAAGTGCTTTTTACAGGTTTTCTGAAGAACTGTTTTGTCCAAAATACAAATGGCACCTTGCCAAAATTTTTACAGATATTCCAAATAAATCAAATGAGTTAGTTGTTTCACTTCAGTTCACCAAAGTCTTTTAATACTATAAATAGTGCACACCAATGTAAAAGAAGTAATAAAAGTTTTTAAAATCCCTTGTAGTGTATTTAATGGGTTATCAGTAGACGGAGTTGGTAATTCATCAGGTATACTACGGGATTATGTCATGCCTTACAGAGGGGTAGGGTGTGACAACGTAGTATGATGAGCTATACTGATATGCCAATTTTCTTTTGGGGATTTGCATTAGAATCAACTTTGTATATTCTGAATAGGATTCCATCAAAATCAGTTTCATCCACACCTTATGAGATATGGCATAGAAGAAAACCAAGTCTTAAGCATGTTAAGATTTGGGGTTGTCCAGCTTATATCAAAAAGATGAACACTGATAAATTGGAGACCATATCAGAAAAAAAAAACGATTTGTTGGATATCCAAAAGATAGTTTTGGATAATATTTTTATTTGCCTACTTCACAAAAGGTTGTGATAAGTAGAGATGCCACATTTCTTGAACAACAGTTTGTTCAAGAAGGAGGCAAAGGAAGGCAAATAGAGTTAGAATTGGAGAATTCTGACCAACCAATGATCAGATGGATATAGATCCATAAAGTTAACCTAAACTCCATGATGAAACATCTAAAGATGTTCATCATAGAATAAACAAGGTATCTCACCCACCGTTGAAATATGGTTTTCTTTATGAAGAAGAACAAGAGTTGTCTATTCATGAAGAAGTAGATCATGGAGATGATCCACTTACCTATGAAGAAGCTATATCAGATATAGACTCTTCAAAATGGATTGATGCTATGAAATCCGAGATTGATTCCATGTATAAGAATCAAGTTTGGGATCTTATTAACCCACCTGAAGGTATTGTACCTATAGGGAACAAATGGGTTTTCAAGAAGAAAATTGGTTCTAATGGAAAGGTAGAGACCTATAAGGCAAGGCTAGTAGCGAAAGGGTTTCGTCAAAGGCAAGGAGTCGACTACGAGGAGACTTTCTCGCCTGTTGCCATGCTTAAATCAATTAGGATTTTATTAGCAATAGCTGCATACTATGATTATGAGATTTGGCAGATGGATGTCAAAACAGCTTTTCTCAATGGATACATTGAAGAAAACATTTTCATGGAACAACCTAGGGGTTTTGAATCCCAAGATGGTTCCAAGGTATGCAAGCTAAAGCGATCCATTTATGGGTTGAAACAAGCTTCGAGGAGTTGGAATATCCATTTTGATGAAGCCATTAAATCCTTTGGTTTTATAAAAAATGAGGATGAGCCATGTGTATATAAGAAGGTTAGTGACAGTGCTATCACTTTCCTTGTCTTATATGTGGATGACAAACTGTTGATGGGTAATGACACTGGTATGTTGACAACTATAAAGGTATGGTTGTCAAATACATTCTCCATGAAAGACTTAGGGGAGGCAACCTATATTCTTGGGATTCGCATATATAGAGATAGAGCGAAAAGAATAATTGGTTTATCCCAAAGTCTATACTTGGTAAATGTGTTAAAGAGGTTTAACATGCTTGATTCCAAGAGAGGATTGTTACCAGTGAGACATGGTATCCACCTTTCTAAAGAGATGTCTCCAAAGACACCTGAAGAAAGAGATAAGATGGCCAGGATTCCATATGCTTCGGCTATTGGAAGTTTAATGTATGCAATGTTGTGTACTAAGCTGGATATCGCATATGTTGTTAGTTTGACTAGCAGGTATCAATCCAATCCAAGTTTGAAACACTGGATAGCTGTCAAGAATATCCTTAAGTACTTGAGAAGAACTGATGATTTATTCTTGAGAAGAATACTGGATAGCTGTCAGATTTATTCTTGATTTATCGATGATAGAAAGTCTACCTCTGGATATGTGTTCATTTGTAATGGAAGTGTAGTCAGTTGGAAGAGTTTGACTACAGATTCCACTACAGAGGCTGCGTATATTCTCGCATCGATGTCTGCGTATATTCTTTGCATCGAGATCGCAAAGAAAGCTGTTTCGATAAAGAAGTTCGTGATAGAACTTACAGTAGTTCTTTCCATTGAGTCAACAATTCCACTACACTGTGACAACAATGGAGCAGTCATACAGGCTAAGGAACCAAGGTCTCACCAGAAATCCAAATACATAGAAAGGCGCTACCACATTATCAGAGAAATAGTTGGGCAAGGCGATGTAGCTATGCATAAAATAGCATAAGCTGAAAATCCAGCTGATCCATTCACTAAGCCTATGTCACAGACTCAGTTAGACCGACATCTTGAGAAGATAGGTCTAAGATATTGTAATGAATGGCTCTAGTGCTAGTGGGAGATTGTTAGTAGTATGCCTTAGAGCATATCATTTAGTATATATCTTATACATATTTTTATTAATAAAAGGCATTTCCACTTTTCCGTTTACATAGTATATTTATGTGTAATAGAAAAGGTCCATTGATATTTTGTTAGAAATATTATTCTTAAGTTGTTAAGAATATGAGTGAAAATATTTCTAGCACAAAGTATCATAAATAGGTTCACAATTGAGGATACTTCATAATAAGGACATGACTTATCCAGAAAGATTGTATTCATATTTGTTCCCAAGTTATTTATATGAGATATAAATAAGATGGAATGGTGAGTCTCATGCCATATAACAAACATGATAGGCACTTATAAATGATAAATAGGCCAAACCAGTGACACTTAAGATAAGCACATGGAGTTTACTCTTGTCAATGTTTTGTCATAAATCATATTACTGCATATAATCTTTAGACCTGAGATAGCACAGTTATCTTGTATACAGATAGTTTGAGTTTGATACTGCTTTCATACTTGTACTATGTATGGGTATATTGGCATATGTTGGCTCCTACTAGTTATATATGGAGGTAGGTGTTGATCAAGATGGAATCTGTTCCTCTAAGTAAATAGAGATAAAATACTATGTTCATTTAATTGTTCTTGATGTTTCAAGTTCCTGGCCAGGACAGATAGATTTATTCAGAAAAGAGTTTCTTATGAGAAAATCTTTTTAATCAAGAATTGGAATTAAAAGAGAACATAATATTCATAGCAAATGGAGTTTGACATAAACCATGACTCCAGCTTGAGTTGGGATTTTGTAACGGAGAGATTCTAGTGCATAGTTGTGACACCCCTTACCCGTGTACAGTATATCTGAGTAAGCAATGTCACACGATGTACCGGCACACTCTATTTTACCTTAATTAATTTTTTATATAGTTTTGAATATAACTTGTGAAATATAGTTCATTTAAGCCATTTATTGAAATTACAATTTATTTGAGGTTCTGAAAATTTTATAGAAAATTCGGCAGAGTACCGGCTAAAAATGGAGAAAACAGTTCTTCGTAACCTGTGAAAAACACTTCCAATAGCCATGTTCAATCATTTTCAAACTCCAATATCAAAATCTCAACCTTTTTCAATTTCATTTCTCAATCATTCATCTCAAGTGGTAATCCAATACAATTTACAGATAGATATTCACATTTTTCATTCACCAACACCATTTTCATTATTTACATGAACATCATAATACATTACATAAATCCAAATACATATGAGAAAATAAAAATATAGTTACAAAACACCAAAATGAAACCTAGTGTCCTACCAATGCACTGTAGAAGGTGAGGTGACACGGACACTTTGTGCGAGTCGCAGGATGGACTCACCCACCTGCGGTCTACGGGCTCACGTTCGGTATCTCGGAACCTACGGCGTGGCAAAGCAACGCGCTAAGCAATGATGCTTAGTGGTGCAATAATAAAATAAAAGAAAATAGCAGAAAATAAATATGTATTTAATGTATATGTCTTATTTGTTTTGTATCTATTATATTTATTTATTTCTTTAACTTTGTCCATTTTCATTCAATTGGTTGCCCAAGTAACCTATACTATACGACTGGACTGGATAAATAGGTAAACTGGCACTGGGTATCTAGTACCTCGGGCCATCACACCATCGGTCACATATGCATCTCCCGGTGTGCAACAGAATAGCTAACAAGCTGTAAATAGTATTAGGCACGAGGCCAAGTCTCAACACAATATCAAAATGGCTAAAAGCCATAAAATCACAGAATGGCATAATGCCATGTGCGATCGCTAATCGAACCCTATTGGCATGCCAAACTATCCAAACCAATCTTGTTAGGTATACTAGGGCATTTGATACTTTTGAATTCTTCAAATTTTGAATTTTCAAGTTTTGGTGTCACTATTCACCTCATTGGTCAACAAAAATGTTGAATTTTGGATAGAAAATAGGTACATTGGTTTTAACACTCCCAATGTACCACATTTTACATTTAAAACTTGTTGGAATTGATCACCATTACCAATTCTAAACTTAAAACCAATAGAGCAGAATTTTCAATTTTTGAAGCCTAAATTTACTGTTCCATTAAGCACTGTTGCAATGGGAATTTGAGGAAATGGTAAACATGAAAGTTGTTCCTTATTTTGTCTAGTTGAATTTCTTTTTTTGAATCACTCCATTTGGAGTTTTGTAACTCTAGATATGCTCCAAAAACCACAGCTGGCCGGATTTCAAATTTGCAGAATTTACCAAATCTACAGTACCATGAACAGTAACTGTGAGTGCCTTGTTGGATAGGTTCTGGTCATAATTTGGGGTAGGTTCCTTCATGAAAGTTGTTTGTCTATGTCTTAACTTGTTGTTGTAAATATTTCAGGTCAATTGACCCATTCTACAGTGAGTTATGGCCAAATGAAAAGTTACTGTTCATTTGGTCATTCTGTAGAACCTGTTTGCAGGGTATCCGGATTGGGGCCAAATTTTGGTCCACTTGCTTTGGTCTTTTGGACATGATTTCCTCAGAAAAATTGTGCCATTATAAGTCTAGTTTCATGTACAATTAGACAAACACCAATTGGACCTACACAGCCAAAGATATGGCAGTCCAAACAGGCTGGACTCACAACCTCCCTGCTGCTGTCACTAGGCAGCCTACCAAAACTCTTTGTAACCCTCTAATGCACTTCAAATTATGGTAAACTTACCTCAAATGGTCACTAATTGACCATTAAAATGTGCTTTAACAATTTCATCAGCCAAGTCAAAATTTTACTCTCAAAACCCTAGCTTCCCATTATGATTCACACAAGATGCCTTAATTTACTAACTCATTCACTAATCACATACATACATGCTTTAAACATGATATATAGTCCACTTTAAATCCATCAAAACAATCAACCCTATCCCTTCCTTAGGGCTACCGAAATTCATGGTGGACACACACAAAATTTTTTATTCATTTAAGTTACAATTTCTTACTTAATTCAAGTCTCTAATCATGGAAATAAAGAGTTTAAGGTATATATGTGCACTAACCTCTTGTAGGGCAGAATTTTCCAAGCTCAAACTTCACTTTCTTTCCTCTTCTAGGCTGCCAAACACTTTCCCAAGATGAGTGGATAAGTTTTAATGAAAGGGGTTTAGGGTTTAGTAGTGAAACAAAGGGAGAAATGAAGCTTTGGTTGCAAAATCAATGGAGGTTTGGCTAGGCATGGGTTTCGGCTGGTTTGGGAGGAAGAAGGCAGCTGGTTTTTTTTTTTTTTAATTGTTTTGGTAATATTTATCTCTTTTTATTAGTTAGTTAAATGTTTGTTTAAATGTGATTGGTGGTAGCTTTTTAAATGACATCATCATATGTCATAATTTGCTTTATTTTGATTTTTCTTTTCTTTTCATCACTACTCATTTTCAATTTAATTTTTAGTAATGTTTATTCATATTTTAGGTCATAATAATTATTTACTTAACTGGACAAGTCGGCCAAAAATCACCTCTGAAGGCGAAATGACCAAAATGCCTTTCGTTTGGCTTAACGGGTCAAAATTGTCTGTACCAATTGAAAAAATTTTCTAAATATTTTCTTGGCATTCTAATGCTATAGGAACCTCAATGACCCTTCTCTGAAGTCCCAAAAATTATTTTATGAATTTTCTCTCGGGTCTAGGGCTCCTAGTTGCGAGAACCGCAACTTCCCTCTGGGTTACCCATCGCTAGGGCACCGGCTCGTTTAACTTGGTTGTATTTTATTTCTAAAATTTTTCCTAAATTTTTCTTATTAATATTTAAGTTAATTATGGTTCCTCACTTTAGTTTAAATATTTTTCTGGACGTTCTAGCTGTCCGAACCGACACTGGTCACCGGAATAGTAGAATGTGTTACAATAGTAACATATGATTATATGTTCATTAAAGGTAAGCCTTATTACTAATTGGGTGGCCATGGCATGCTATGCTAGGTGTTAACCATAGTCTATGAGGTTCATAAAATGATTTAGAGAAATCATTTATAAATCATTTATGGTAAGAAAGAGTTCTGATGATATTAAGAGTTGATATCATGTCTCATTGCCAATTAGTGATGAGGCTAATAAGTCACACACATACACAAGTTATCACCTATTTAAATATGATTTAATTAATTAATTAAAGATTTTAATTGATTAATTAAATAGGTTTGCTTTGCAATTAAATTGCAAAGTCCCTAGCATGACTTTAAACCAAATCTAGATTATTGGATGTATAGCATAAGTTAAATTTATATTTAAAGTGTTTAAATATGAATTTAACTAATGATAAATTAATTTATATAGATTAATTAATTAATTTATATTTGATATAAATTAGAAGAAGAAAAATAATTATTTTGGGTTAAGAACTCAAAATTAAGACACAGGGGCTTTTTGGTCATTTCACAGTGTGACACGTGGCACCATGAGATGGTGACACATGGGATTACACATAAACTTGCCAAATGTTTTTTTAATCATGTAAGATGATTAGAATCTAGATTAAATATAAGTTTGACACTTGGCACAATGTGATTGGGTCACTTAAACCTAGAGCTAATCAAAGGGTGACATGTGGCAAGAGTTTAATGTGTTAACCTAGCTATATAAGTGTTGTTATGAAAGAGAAAAACAACCAGCAGCCACTCCTCTCCTTTGTCACGCCATTCTGAGGCTCTCCATCTATTCTTCTTCATCTCTCATGAATTCAAAGAGATTATCCATCAATCTCTTGAATTAAGAACACTAGAAATTATTTCTAGTGTTCTGTTTACATCTCTAATCTCTTAAAAGGTAAAACTTGAATTTCTAATTAATAGAAAAAGCTTTAGAAGCTGTTCAAGGGCTGCCATAGGTGTTCTTGGTGTGGACAAGCTAGAGGGACAACATTTGGTGTCCTAAAGACAAATCTCAAAGGCGCAGACACGCTGTAGTGCATCAAGAGGTTAGTGTAATCGTTCTTGATTTAATCTAGGGTTCTAAAATTAATCTAATTAATTTTAAAATCTTAAATGGCAAATACAGATCCAAAAACATATTAAAAGAGTTTTAATATGTTGTTTATCATTGAAATCAAATAGGAAAAAATAAATCTTGCATGATGCATGTGACCCTAGGTGAAAATTTTTGAATTCAATGGTAAAAACTTGTGTTTTCCACGCTTCCGTTCCTTCATATACAATTCACAAATCATATTTCATTCTAAACTTTTCATTTACAGAGTAGGCAACACAATATTTTTTTTTTTTCAGTAAGATTTTCAAAGCCATAACTAAATTCAAAACTATATTGTTCAAATATTTGATACAAATCAATAAATAATTTTCATTTCAAATTTTCATTGTAAAATAGGCAACACAACATTCTCGAAATTCATAATGAACAAACACATTCACAATGTATAACAAATCAATTTCCATTATGAAAACTATAATTTAAAATTTTTGTGCACAAATCTGACATGAGTCGCCACTAGGCCTTGACTCAGTCCCTTATACCTTCCGGGACTTTGTCAGCTGAAACACAACATTTATAGTGTTTCAGTATCTTATTTCACAGTAAATCTAATAATTAATTCATAAATACTTAATTCAAGCCCAAATATGCTTAAACTAACATTCTTGGAAATTTTCATTTTAGAGTTACTATTCATGATACTATTCAAGTCAATTTATTGACTTTCTAAGGCTTAATAGGTATGAGAATTCCAACTTCACCCACATAGCACATTTTAGTCACTAAATTTGTTGGTTTTGGTTGTTTACTTAAATTCTAAGTCAAAAGGCAAATTTGATAAATTTTCAATTTTGGTGTCTACGGTTGCACTGTTCCATTGGTTATCTTACTGTTGGAATTTGGCAAAACTTTCTTCATAGAAAATGTTCCCTATCGTCTTAAGTTTATTATCCTTTTTGAATCACTCCAATTGGAGTTTTTTACCTCAAGTTATAGCTATTTGAACCATAGCTGTCGGATTGGACTCAACCCAGAATTCTAGGCAATTTTTGGTTTTGGCAGTTTTAGGTCACCAAATTTGGGTGGCCAAATGACTTGGTTAATGCATAATTTGGGTTTTTGTTCTTCATGAAAGTTTTAGGTCAATATCTAAACTATCCACTGGTAAAATTTCAGGTCATTTAGACCTGGCTAGCTCAAGTTATGGCCTAATGAATAAACACTGTTCATTTGGTCAGTTTGTACAGGGACAGACTGAGATTTTCCGAGTTGAGTCAATTTATTCACTAGGTTTTAGTTGCTTTTTCAGCATGCTTCCTGAATGAAAATTGTGTCATTTAGTGTTTATTTTCATTCCCAATTGGTCTCATACTAATTGGACTTGTAAAATTTTAATTTTTGGTCCCTCAAAGGTAACTTGGTCATGCTGCCAGCAGCATGGCCACACTCAATCCAAATTTGGCCTTAACTCCAACCATTCCAACACACTTCATTTGGTCACCATTGACCATTTCTCACTTCAAATTAGGTCCAAGACATCATTTACAAGTTTCTCACATTTTTGTCTCTAAACCCTAATGTCCAAAACCCTAATTCACAAACTCTTGCATTTAGCTACTTTCAAAGCCTTTAATCATAACCATTTAACTAATTAAAGTTCATACACCCATTCAAATAAATCAAACCATGCAAATTGCCCTCCTCTTCATGCTGGCCGAATTTTAGTCATGGTCCCTCAACAAAATTTTCTTTTCATTTCTTTAGTTTCTAAGCTCATTTAAAATAACTAAACATGCATTTAAAGTAGAAAATTAAAAGTTAGCATACTAACCTTTCTTAGAACTTCAGTTCCTTCAAATCTCTATCTTTTGTATTTCTTTCCTCTTTCAATCTTCTTCTCAAGTGACTAAAACAAGCTCTAATGAGGTTTTTATAGAAGCTATTAAGGTTTAGTGAAGAATTGCAAGCTTGAGTGCAAGCTTTAATGGAGGACCATTCATGGAGATGGGAGGGAGAAGTGGACGGTAATGAAGATAAGGAAGAAGGCCAACTTTTTTTTTCTTTTTCCTTTTTGTCTTTTTAATTGTCTTAGGAAGACTATAAATCAATTTAGTTAATTTATTAATTATAGGATTTATGGCATCATGCATGATGTCATGCATGATGTCATCTCCCTACACCTTTTTCATTTTTTTTTCTATTTATTTTTCTATTCGTTCTTTAATTTAATTCTCGATTCTGAAATTTTCTTTTCTCCGATTTTATTTAACAGTTAGGTCAGGAGTTAGCTCTCAGGGTCAATTGACCAAATTGCCCCTAGCCGGTTTAACCCGGTTTGCAAATAATTCAATATTTCTTTCGGATCCCTGACTTAATTATTTGACTGGCTTAACAATTATTTTTTGTGATTTTCTCTTATCCACTGTGTTTGTAATGGTCCTAAGGACCACGGTGTAACATCGACTTCGCAGTCATTCCCGATAAGGTCACCCATCGCTGTGACTCTCGGTTCATTTAACTTCTTATGTTATGTTTTTCTTATTTATACTTAACTAATTGATAATTACTAATTATTTGTGTTTATGGTTTATCTAGTTGTCTTAAATGTGGTTCTAATCTCCTTAATTGTCCTGACCGACACCAGTCACCGAAATAGTGAAATATACTAGGCTATGCAAATAGGGGTGTTACAATTCTCCCCCCCCCCCCCCCTTAAAATAATTTTTTCCTCGAAATTATGTCCACTATCTGTTCTCAAATAGTCATTCATGTTGTTTTCTCATGTTTTTCTCATATTTCTACATAGCTTTATAATCGGAATAATGGTTCATAGCACTTTAACCAATGCTATTTACTCATCGATTGCTTACCTCGTGTGTCAAGTTTCCTTATGAGCTTCTGTCATAAGTTAGATTCAAATTCATTTCAATTTTAAAGGTAAGCAAATCTGTGTGCTAGTTGATTCGCTTTTCTAGGACCTCGTGTGATCCAATGGGTGAGAACTTAGTTTTACTCTTTTCTTATCAAATCTCTTACTCATTTGATGTAACATTCAGTTTAGTTTAGAATATTTTAGTATTTTTTTGCTGTTGTTTTAGCAATTATTTTCTTTTGTGGTCGTTTCTTTCTTGGCCATAGGTCCGTAACCATTATCTTACCATCTCCATTTATGACCAAGGCCTATGTGCCATTTTGCACTATCTTGTTTTCTTTAGTTTAACTTATTTCTTTCTTGATAAAATAATTCGGAATATCATTACGCATCTTAGGTAAATTGCTTACCTTAGTGGCAATTCCTCATCTAGTATTTTTCTCATTTCTTACTGTTCTATTTATTTTTATCTATCGATATTCTATAGCTTATTTTGCATTGATGTGTAGTCATTATTTTCTTTTGTACTGAACTATAACCTTTCAATATTCTAACTTTAGAGTTTTAAATCCCAGGTTAGGATTTTCAAACTCCTTTCCATTAAGAAAACTTTATCTTATCATAACTGTACCAAAACAGATGCCATTTGCAACTATTCTTATTCTTGTGTACTATTGGGTAGTACGTAGCTCTACATAATAAATCCTAAGTCAGTACTGTAATCTGCAGCTTACAGCATAAACATCAAGAATATTGCATAGTTACTACGATACATCCTAATAGAACAAACTTTCCTATATCTTATTTCTTTTAAATTCACTAATGTCTTGAACTTATTTTGATTATGGTACCCACTGAAATCTATCAGTAGTAATACCCTTACCCGCATCTAAGGTAGCTATATTACTATAACTTACTTTTAGGTTCTCTTTCCTTACATAATTAGGCTTACTAATTAACTTTACAAATTCTTGTGTGCTAGCAAATACATTTCACTGACAAACTCTTTCAAAATTAATTTTAAAAAGACTAGTCGCTAACATATCAAAATTGATTTTTTTTTTTTGCACATATACATATCTCAGTTAAGAATTAAGAAAATACCAGCAACCATACCAGAAGTCTCATCCTCGTCCCTCTATCACATAGTGTATACTCTCACTGGAGCATCACGTTGTCCTGGTTGATTCACAGTACTCTGACTTCTAGGTGTACTACCCCTACCTTTGCCTCTGCCTCTACCAACTATTGGTAAACTCTTCGGGGTAGAAACTTGGGCTGATCCTTCTGCCGTGGTAAATGATCCATAACGGCATGGACTTAGGCAATCCTTAGCAAAATGACCAGTCCCTCCACAATTATAACATGCTCCTATAGCTCTATAACATACTTCACTATGTGGTTTACCACAAGTCTCACAAAGTCGATCCGATAGCGTATTTCTGCGTCTCTGTTGAGTTTGCTGATCGGATTGGGATGATTTATGTCTAGAAGATATACCTCTACCCGATTTGCGCAAGCTAGATCCTTCAAAATGTTTTCTTTTCCTAGAGCCACTCTCAGTAGCTTGACCAGTAACCTTTTCAGTTTTCTCTTTCTCTTCTGTACTCTTTTTCATTGCCCATTCTGATTCTATCCTTTCCAGTTCCAGGGCTTGTGAAATCAATTCAGAAAAATTCTGGTGTCGGAACCCTACCACTTGCATTCTCAAGCTAGGCCTCAACCCAGCCTCAAACCTTTTACACCGGTCTCTGGGGGTGGAGACTAAGCTTCCAGCATAATGGCTTAGCCTTGAAAAGTCCCGCTCATAAAGGAACGGATGCGTGAAAAACACAAGTTTATACCATTGAATTCAAAAATTTTCACCTAGGGTCACATGCATCATGTAAGATTTATTTTTATCTATTTGATTTCAATGATAAACAACATATTAAAACTCTTTTAATATGTTTTTTTATCTTTATTTGCCATTTAAGATTTTAAAATTAATCAGATTAATTTTAGAACCCTAGGTCAAATCAAGAACGATTACACTAACCTCTTGATGCACTGCAGCGTGTCTGCGCCTTTGAGATTTATCTTCAGGACACCAGATGTTGTCCCTCTAGCTTGTCCACACCAAGAACACCTAGGCAGCCCTTGAACAGCTTCTAAAGCTTTTTCTATTAATTAGAAATTCAAGTTCTTCCTTTTAAGAGATTAGAGATGTAAACAGGACACTAGAAACAATTTCTAGTGTTCTTAATTCAAGAGATTGATGGCTAATCTCTTTGAATTAATGAGAGATGAAGAAGAATAGATGAAAAGCCTCAAAGTGGCGTGAAAAAGGAAAGGAGTGGCTGCTGGTTGCTTTTTCTTTTCATAACAACACTTAAATAGCTAGGTTAACACATTAAACCCTTGCCACATGTCACCCTTTGATTAGCTCTAGGTTTAAGTGACCCAATCACATTGTGCCAAGTGTCAAACCTATATTTAATATTGATTTTAATAATCTTACATGATTAAAAAACATTTGGCAAGCTTATGTGTAATCCCATATGTCACCATCTCATGATGCCACGTGTCACACTGTGAAATGACCAAAATGCCCCTGTGTCTTAATTTTGAGTTCAGAACCTAAAATAATTATTTCTCTTCTTCTAATTAATTTATATCAAATATAAATTAATCAATTAATCTCTGTTAATTAATTTCTCATTAATTAAATTCATATTTAAACACTTTAAATATAAATTTAATCTATACTACACATCCAATAATCTAGATTTGGTTTCAAGTCATGCTAGGGACTTTGCAATTTAATTGCAAACCAAACCTATTTAATTAATCAATTAAACTCTTTAATTAATTAATTAAATCATATTTAAATAGGTGATAACTTGTGTATGTGTGTGACTTACTAGGCTCATCACTAATTGGCAATGAGACAAGATATCAACTCTTAATATCATCAGAACTCTTTCTTACCATAAATGATTTCTCTAAATCATTTTATTCACCTCATAGACCATGGTTAACACCTAGCATAGCATGCCATGGCCACCCAATTAGTAATAAGATTTACCTTAAATGAACCTATAATCATATGTTACCATGCACTAGAATCTCTCTGTTACAAAATCCCAACTCAAGATGAGTCATGGTTTATGTCAAACTCTATTTGCTATGTATATTATGTTCTCTTTTAATTCTTGTTCTTAATTAAAAAGATTTTATAATCAGAATCTCTTTTCTGATTTAATCTATCTGTCCTGGCAGGAACTTGAAACATCAAGAACAATTAAATGAACATAGGATTTTATCTCTATTTACTTAGAGGCAGATTCCATCTTGATCAACACCTACCTCCATATATAACTAGTAGGAGCCAATAGATGCCCATATACCCATACACAGTACAAGTATGAAAGCAGATCAAACTCAAACTACCTATATACAAGATAATCTGTGCTATCTCAGTCTAAAGATTATATGCACTGATATGATTTATGACAAACATTGATAAGAGTAAACTCCATGTGCTTATCATAGGTGTCACGGTTCGCCTACTTATCATTTATAAGTGCCTATCATGTTTGTTATATGGCATGAGACTCACCATTCCATCTTATTTATATCTCATATAAATAACTTGGGAACAAACATGAATACAATCTTTCTGGATAAGTCATATCCTTATTATGAAGTATCCTCGATTGTGAACCTATTTATGATACTTTGTGCTAGAAATATTGTCACTCATATTCTTAACAACTTAAGAATAATATTTCTAACAAAATATCAATGGACCTTTTCTATTACACATAAATATATTATGTAAACAGAAAAGTGGAAATGCCTTTTATTAATAAAAATATGTACAAGATACATGCTAAATGATATGCTCTAGGGCATACTACTAATAGCTCATACTCTGCTACAGTTCTATCCCCTTGCTTCAACCTTAAAAACTCTTGTAGCTTCATGTCTACATAAGTAACAGGGACCAACTTTTGCCAAAATTCCCTTAAAAAGTCTGCCCAAGTGAGAACTGGTGGCTCTACCAAACTGTAGGGGATGATCATCCACCACTCATATACATCCCCTTGCAGAAGTGATACTGAATATTCGAACTTCAACTCTTCAGCACACTGTAGTTTTCTGAAAACCCGTTCCATTTTCTCTAACCACTATTCTGCTTCCAGTGGATCCACTGTTCCTTTGAATTCTGTAGCCCCAAATTTCATTAATTTCTCATATTGCCGAGCCGAAGGCTGCGGTTGTGCTATAGGTGCTTGTGTCTGTGCCTAAGGTGGCACATTTCCTGCCATTTATTGAAAAAATGCAGCCATCTGCTGTGCAAACTGAGCAGGGAACTGCGGTGCTTGAAGAGGAGCTAGAGTGGCTGACCCACTCACATTCTAGAGTGCTGGGGCTTCCCCTTGAACTCAGTCTCAACAGATTGTTCCACGGAATGATCTCCTTCTTCCATTCTGTTTTCGCAAAATTTTGACTTCCTGAGATCAAACGCAAGGAGGTTGACCTCTATTAGTGCATATTCATGATGTAATATGCTATATATATCAAACATTTGAGCAGTTGTATTTACCGATAAAATATTTCAAATTCACATTGCAAAATTTATTTTAAAACCTTGCTCTGATACCACTAAACATGTCACACCCTACTCCTCGTAAGATGTAACATGTTCCTGTAGTAAACCTAATGAATTACCGTACTTCACCTACCGATAACCTATTAAATATACTACAAGGGATTTTAAAATTATTTTCGTTCATTTTGGAATTGGTGGGTAAATTTTTTTTTGAATTTTAAAAACCTTTATTTAAGGTCCAAACATAAATTAAATTTTTAGATATTTAAAATCTCCGTAATTTTTACAAAAATTTCGACAGACTACTGTCTGTATTTTGAGAAAACAGTTCTTCAAAACCTGAAAATAGAAACACTCCCAATATATTTCTCAATCACACTCCATTTACAACCAACAAACTTCAAATCAACAACAATAGCAACACTTCAATTCAAAATCCAAATTTCAAATCAAAAATTAATATCTCAAAACATTTCATAACTCATACACCTTGCATTTTAAATCATTAATTTACAATCATAAGTTTATTTATAGATGCAAAATCTCAAAAATAATATTATTATAATTTTATCTGTACAACTGCTCAAGTTATAGAGATACATATGCATACTATTATATTTACATCAAACTAAACTACCAGCGTATAGACAAAAACCCGTACAAAAATTCTTCAATTGTGCTCCTCTCTAACTGCAGTAGCTCGCTCTGCTGCTATGTCCTTTTCTCTATCAATGACAGTAAGTTAAAGCTATCGCTGAGTATATAAATACTCAGTGGTGCAAAATAAAGCATAAAACACATAATATAAAACATTTATGAACAAATCATCATTCAAAAATCTCATAATCGCATTTCACAATTTTTTTTCCCATATCACATTTATAAAAAATCATAATTTTCAAAGCTTAATATAGCACAACTTGATCAAACAATTTAATAAACATAGTATTGCCAAACAATAACACAACTTAGGCCATGACTCAAAATTTTCGAACATGTCGTGTGTGCATCACGATAAGGCATACTCACCCCACTAATCGAAATCAATGAGGGAGTTGGTTAGCTAGTTAATGAGTACTCATCCAAACTCGCCCCTCAGACTGGAAAGCCAGAGAAGGAGGAAAGTGATCAAACATCAAACTCACCCCATAAGTGGATGAGGAACATATTATTATTGTCATGCCAAGTGTGAATTAAAAACAATTTAAAGCAAGTTATTCAAATATTTTATACAATTCACAAATCATATTTCATTCTAAACTTTTCATTTACAAAGTAGGCAATACACTATTTTTTTTTTTTCAATAAGATTTTCAAAGGCATAACTAAATTCAAAACCATATTGTTTAAATATTTCATATAAATCAATAAATAATTTTCATTTCAAAATTTCATTGTAAAATAGGCAACACAACATTCTCGAAATTCATAATGAACAAACACATTCACAATGTATAACAAATCAATTTCCATTATGAAAACTATAATTTAAAATTTTTATGCACAAACCTGACGTGAGTCGCCACTAGGCCTTGACTCAGTCCCTTATACCTTCCGGGTCTTTTTCAGCTGAAACACAACATTTATAGTGTTTCAGTATCTTATTTCACAGTAAATCCAATAATTAATTCATAAAATACTTAATTCAAGCCCAAATATGCTTAAAGTAACATTTTTGGAAATTTTCATTTTAGAGTTACTATTCATGGTACTATTCAAGTCAATTTATTGACTTTCTAAGGCTTAATAGGTATGGCAATTCCAACTTCACCCACATACCACATTTTGGTCACTAAATTTGTTGGTTTTGGTTGTTTACTCAAATTCTAAGTCTTGTAGGCAAATTTGATAAATTTTCAGTTTTGGTGTCTAAGGTTGTACTGTTCCATTGGTCATCTTACTGTTGGAATTTGGCAAAACTTTCTTCACAGAAAATGTTCCCTATTGTCTTAAGTTTACTCTCCTTTTTTAATCACTCCAATTGGAGTTTTGTAGCTCAAGTTATAGCCATTTGCACCATGGCTGCCGGATTGGACTCAACCCAAAATTCTGGGCATTTTTTGGTTCTGGCAGTTTTAGGTCACCAAATTTGGGTGGCCAAATGACTTAGTTAATGTTATAATTTGGGTTTCTGTTCTTCATGAAAGTTTTAGGTCTATATTTAAGCTGTCCACTGGTAAAATTTCAGATCATTTAGACTTGCTTAGCTCAAGTTATGGTGAAATGAACAAACACTATTCATTTGGTCAGTTTGTACAGGGACAGGTTGAGATTTTACGAATTGAGTCAATTTATTCACTAGGTTTTAGTTACTTTTTAGGCATGCTTCCTAAATGAAAATTGTGTCATTTAGTGTCTATTTTTATTCCCAATTGGTCTCATACCAATTGGACTTGTAAAATTTTATTTTTGGTCCCTTAAAGGTAACTTGGTCATGCTGCCAGCAGCATGGCCACACTCAATCCGAATTTGGCCTTAACTCCAACCATTCCAACACACATCATTTGGTCACCATTGACCATTTCTCACTTCAAATTAGGTCCAAGACATCATTTACATGTTTCTCATATTTTTGTCTCTAAACCCTTATGTCCAAAACCCTAATTCACAAACTCTTGCATTTAGCTACTTTTAAAGCCTTTAATCATAACCATTCAACTAATTAAAGTTCATATACCCATTCAAATAAATCAAACCATGCAAATCACCCTCCCCTTCATGCTGGCAGAATTTCAGTCATGGTCCCTCAACAAATTTTTCTTTTCATTTCTTTAGTTTCTAAGCTCATTTAAAATAACTAAACATGCATTTGAAGTAGAAAATTAAAAGTTAGTGTACTAACCTTTCTTAAAACTTCAATTCCTTCAAATCTCTATCTTTTGTATTTCTTTCCTCTTTCAATCTTCTTCTCAAGTGACTAAAACAAGCTCTAATGAGATTTTTGTGGAAGCTATTAAGGTTTAGTGAAGAATTTCAAGCTTGAGTGCAAGCTTTAATGGATGAGCATTCATGGAGATGGGATGGGGAAGTGGACAGCAACGAAGATAAGGAAGAAGACCAACCTTTTTTTTCTTTTTCCTTTTTGTCTTTTTAATTGTCTTAGGAAGACTATAAATCAATTTAGTTAATTTATTAATTATAGGATTTATGGCATCATGCATGATGTCATCTCCCTACATCTTTTTCATTTTTTTTTATTTATTTTTCTGTTAGTTCTTTAATTTAATTCTCGATTCTGAAATTTTCTTTTCTCTGATTTTATTTGACAGTTAGGTCAGAAGTCAGCTCTGATTTTATTCTCTTCCGGATCCCTGACATAATTATTTTGACTGGCTTAACAATTCTTTTTTGTGATTTTTCTCTTATCCACTGTGTTCATAATGGTCCTAAGGACCGCGGTGTTACATTTTACGATTCGAAATTTGAGTTTAAATCGACTTCGCAGTTGTTCCCAAGAAGGTCACCCATCGCTGTGACTCTCGGCTCATTTAACTTCTTATGTTCTGTTTTTCTTATTTATACTTAACTAATTGAAAATTACTAATTATTTGTGTTTATGGTTTATCAAGCTGTCTTAAATGTGGTTCTAATCTCCTTAATTATCCGGACCGACACCGGTCACCGGAATAGTGAAATATATCAGGCAATGCAAATAGGAGTGTTACAGTCAAACCTATATTTAATCTTAATTTTAATCATCTTACATGATTAAAAGATATTTGGCAAGCTTATATATAGTGCTATGTGTCACCATCTCATGGTGCCACATGTCATTCAGTGAAATGACCAAAATACCCCTGTGTCTTAATTTTGAGTTCTCAACCCAAAATAATTATTTCTCTTCTTCTAATCAATTTATATCAAATATATATTAATTAATTAATCTCTATTAATTAATTTTTCATTAATTAAATTTATATTTAAACACTTTACACATAAATTTAACTTATACTATACATCCAATAATCTAGATTTGGTTTCAAGCCATTCTAGGGACTTTGCAATCTAATTGCAAAACCAAACCTATTTAATTAATCAATTAAACTCTTTAATTAATTAATTAAATCATATTTAATTTGGTGATTACTTGTGTATGTGTGTGACTTACTAGGCTCATTACTAATTGGCAATGAGATATGATATCAACTCTTAATATCATCAGAACTCTTTCTTACCATAAATGATTTCTCTAAATGATTTTATGCACCTCATAGACAAAGATTAACACCTAGCATAGCATGCCATGGCCACCCAATTAGTAATAAGATTTACCTTAAATGAACCTATAATCATATGTTACCATGCACTAGATTCTCTCTATTACAAAATCCCAATTCGAGCTGGAGTCATGGTTTATGTCAAACCCCATTTACTATGAATATTATGTTCTCTTTTAATTACAGTTCTTGATTAAAAGACTTTCTAATCAGAAACTCTTTTCTGATTAAATATATCTGTCCTGGAAAGGAACTTGAAACATCAAGAATAATTAAACGAACATAGGATTTTATCTCTATTTACTTAAAGGAACAGATTCCATCTTGATCAACACCTACCTCTATATATAACTAGTAGGAGCCAACACATGCCCATATACCCATACACAGTACAAGTATAAAAGCAGTATCAAACTCAAACCACCTATATATAAGATAACTGTGCTATCTCAGATCTAAAGATTATATGCACTGATATGGTTTATGACAATACATTGACAAGAGTAAACTCCATCTGCTTGTCATAAGTGTCACTGGTTCGACCTACTTATCATGTATAAGTGCCTATCATGTTTGTCATATGGCATGAGACTCACCATTTCATCTTATTTATATCTCATATGAATAACTTGGAAACAAACATGAATACAATCTTTTTGGATAAGTCATGTCCTTATTGTGAACCTATTTATAATACTTTGTATTAGAAATACTGTCACTCATATTCTTAACAACTTAAGAATAGAATTTCTAACAAAATATCAATGGACCTTTTCTATTACACATAAATATATTATGTAAACAGAAAAGTGAAAATGCCTTTTATTAATAAAACATGTACAAGATACATACTAAATGATATGGCATAGGGCATACTACTAATAATACATTGTGGATCTTATCCAGTTCTGGTGGTAAAGCTAGCTGATAGGCCACTAGTCCCACCCGTTCAATGACTTCATATGGGCCAATGAACCTAGGGCTTAACTTACCCTTTCTTCCAAACCTCAGTACCTTCTTCCACGGTTAGACTTTGAGAAACTCTATGTTGCCAACTGCATATTCTATTTCTTTTCTCTTCAGGTCAACATAGGATTTTTGTTTATCTGAGGCAACCTTCAGATTGGCTTTGATTAATTTTACTTCTCTTCAGTCTGTTTCACCAGGTCTAGCCCTACCAGCTTATCTTCACCCAATTCAGTACAATATACTGGGGTTCTACACTTCCTCCCATACAGTGCCTCATATGAGGCCATTTGAATGCTAGCTTGGTAGCTATTGTTATATGCAAATTCTGCCAGTGGGAGATATCTATCCCAACTCCTCTCAAACTCAATGACACAACTCTTCAGCATATCCTCAAGGATCTATCACATAATTCACATTGTTACTATCATTTTAATTTATTATTTGTAAGAATTCAATTGGTTTCTAAGTTTACCTGGATTACTCATTTTGACTCTCCATCCATCTGAGTATGAAAAGCCATGCTAAAGCAGAGTTGTGTGCCCAAGGCTTCTTGCAACTTGTTCTAAAATCTCGATGTAAACCTTGGGTCTCGATCAGATATGATGGAAAGTGGGATTCCATGCAGTCTAACTATCTCACTGATATACAATTCTGCTAGCTTCTTCAGTGAGTAGTCAGTCCTAACTGGCAGAAAATGTGCTAACTTTGTCAATCTATCCACTATCACCCACACTGCATCATGCTTCTTCTAGGTGAAAGGTAGACGACTGACAAAATCTATAGTGACCCGGTCCCATTTCCATTCAGGTATGCTTATAGGCTGTAGCAATCCTGATGGACTTTGGTGTTTTGCTTTAACTTGGTGACATGTTAAGCACCTAGTAACATAGTCAGCTATATCCTTCTTCATACCAGGCCACCAATAATGAGGCTTTAGATCATTATACATTTTTTTGCTTCCCTAGTGCATGGCATAAACACTGGTGTGTGCTTCTTTTAGAATACTAATCTTCAATTCCCCATCATATGGTACACACACTCTCCCTTTGTAGTACAAACACCTATCTGCTGTTACCTCATAATCAGTTTCCTTCCCCTCTGAGATTTTTCCCTTAATAGCCATTAATTTTTCATCTTCCTTCTGCCCATCTTGTATCTGCTGTAATAGGTTTGGCCTCACTTGTAACTCAGCCAAAATAGCTCTATCTTGAGCTAGGGACAGACGAGCATTTAGTGATTTTAAAGCTGTGATGGACTTTCTGCTTAAGGTATTAGCAACTACATTTGCCTTCCCAAGGTGGTAATCTATCACAAAATCGTAGTCCTTTAGGAACTCAATCCATCGCCTCTGTCTAAGGTTGAGCTCCTTTTGGGTTGGCAAATATTTTAAACTTTTGTGGTCTGTATAGATGTAGCACTTTTCACCATACAAATAATGCCTCCATATCTTCAGTGTGAAGATAAATGCTGCTAGCTCCAGATCATGAGTACGGTAGTTCTGTTCATGTGGCCTTAACTGCCTGGAAGCATAGGCGACCACTTTCCCCTCTTGCATCAATACACACCCTAACCAATTATGCGAGGCATCACTGTAGACTACAAAGTCTTTTCCCATCACTGGCTATGTTAACATTGGTGCCTCTTTCAATATAGCCTTTAGCCTCTTAAAATAGCTTGGCACTTGTCATTCTAGCTAAATTTCACATTCTTGTATAACAACTTAGTCATTGGTGCAGCTATGAGGGAGAATGTCACACCCTACCCCTCTGTAAGGCATAACATGATCCCGTAGTATACCTAATGAATTACCAACTCCGTCTACTGATAACCCATTAAATACACTACAAGGGATTTTAAAAACTTTTCTTACTTCTTTTACAGTGGTGAGCACTATTTACAGGTGTTAAAGACTTTGGTGAACTGAGTGAAATAACTAACTCATTTGGTTTATTTGGAATTTCTGTAAAAATTTTGGCAGAGTGCCATCTGTATTTTGGATAAAACAGTTCTTCAGAAAACCTGTAAAAAGCACTTCAATAATTTTCCCAAATCTCAACTCCAATGCATTTCTCAACACAACAATTTATCAACTCAATTCCATAGGAATTTTTCAAAGTCCGAGATAAGGAAATATAATACAACTTTTACAATCCAAAACACTCATAATTAATTTACAACTTCAAGGTACAATTTAATTTACAATTGCTCAAAATCAAAAACAATATGTACATACAGATGTCATACATTACAAGATAAAATGCAAAATCTTGGTATACTCATAACACTGTGTAATCCTCGTTGGATGTATATGCAACCTAGTCTGCCTCACTGTCTGCCTCTCTACTGCGACAAAGAATAAAAGCTATCACGAGACAATGTCTCATGGTACAACATTAACCAAATACAAATTTAAATCACAATTCATAAATCATGTAAATAGTGGATACTTAAAACGATAGTCAATTTTAAGACAATTAAGGTCAATAAGAATTTAAACTCCATTTCTCAATATCACAATAGATTTTCATAAGTCGTCATGTTTGAATTCAAAAGATGATATGTCAATGAGAGTTTAAATCCATTTCACAATCTCACAATACACATCAATAAATCACACACCGCTTAATCATGATCCATAGTTCAAGTCGTCCCAAAAGCCGATGGCTAATGAGGTATTCAATTCGTCCCAAAAGTCGATGACTAATGAGGAATAACATAGCTAGCTAGCAAAATATGAGTACTCATTCTATTCGTCCTCAACAGTGCACACACCTCAACACTTCACAGAGAGGGAATTCAATTCGTCCCACTAGACAAGCTAATGAGGAATACAATCACTATACATGATAGTCGTGGTTTCAAACCATTTCCAATGCTTTTAAATCAATAAGTATCCATCAATGTCATTCAAACAAATTTTCACAGTTTCAAACCATTCACAATATTTTTCAATCAATAAGTGCCCATCAAACACATTTCCACAATTTAAAACAATGATATACAAATAGTCAATATTTATTTCCATTGAAAATAATTCAAACGGAACAGTTGTGGTGCACAAACCTCTGATATTCGTCTCTGTCCGACTCGATTTCCTTTCCTTTCCCTGAGTCCTTGTTAGCTGAGAAACACAATTTAAAGTGTTTCAGTACAAAATTAAACTGTCTCTATCGATGGTGTTTGGTAAATAATGCACTGAACTCAATTATTCGCTTAATGACCTAATATACCGACCCTCGTTGCGTTTTAGGTAAATTAGGTCTTAGTGTCATTAATATGTCATATTCGATAGGGTTTTAGGTTTGGTATGTTTTACCAAAGTCATTTCCTTGTTTAGTGCATTTTAATGCAAATTGCTGGATTCCGGGATACTGGTTTGACCTAGCCGGACGGCCTAGTTCCCTTGGTTTTGGGTTTTGGTCAAAACTACAAACTTGTAGATCTAGGTCTTAGTGCACGCGGGGAAAAATTTCAGCTCAATCCGAGTTAAGTAGACCAAGTTATGGTCATTATACTATTGCTGGTCAAATGGTACCAATTAGGTCATTTTTTTGGTCAATTTGGTCAACTTTGGTTCGGCCAGTTTTTGGATCCGAACTTGTGTAAGCTTTTTGACTTGTTCTGGTCATTTCTGGGTTTTGGTGTCTTCATAAGACTTGTAGGTATGGGTCTTAACTATTCTTGGTCAAAATTTCAGGTCAATTGGACCTGGTTTGAGTGAGTTATGGCCTAAACACTCACTGCTGCCCAATTGGTCAGTTTTTAGGTCTCAAGTGTACCTAATCCGAATTGGTCATTTTTCACATCACTTTGCAAGCAGAATTTTGGTATGGTTTCTCAATGAAAGTTGGCACATTTTGTGCCTAGTTTCACCTCAAATTGGTCTCATACCAATTGAGGTTACACATTCATGGTTATAGGCTAAAATATACACTGCCCTCAATATGCATTTCACACCCCAACTTCAAACACACACTTACCTTTGCCATTTGTTTACTTACCTACCAAACTGTTTTGGCACATTACCAAAAGCATTTTCTACATTACATTAGCATTATTTTGGGCAGATTCCAATCACCCTCAACACACCAAATATCATTCACAATTACAATTTCTAAGTACCATTACAAACACACCTAAACATTTACAAACTTTACATACACTTTACAATGTTAATTTACATACATATCATCAATCCTTCTAGGTCAATATTCTGCCCACACTTCCTTCAATATATACCATTCCTCAAGTGTCCACAAGCTGCCACAAACCATTCTTCAACATCACATTGCCGTCCCATATACCAATTCCCATCAAAGTGCATAATTCACCATATAAACATGAAATAATTCACTAAGTTACTAAATCACCATAATTAACATTATTTCTCATCAATTATATGCACAAATACCTCATCAAAAACGTGACTCATGGCTGTCCAAAATGAAAACAACAATAACCCTTCAAACTCAAAATTTTCCTTCACCAAGCTAACACCCATAACATGAACATAAACTTTAACAAAGAATTTCTCAAAAATGCAAACTTACCTTTAATTGTAACTTGCTAAACCTTCACCAAACTTCTCAAAATTGGTATCAATATCTTCCTTGTGTTGTGTAGACCATTTTTCATAAAAGAACCTAAGTGAATGGAGTTGAAATGGAGGGAGAGATTGAAGCTCAATGAAAACGTCAATGGTGGCTCTTTTTCACTCTTCAATTCGGCATGCTTTGTAAGTTGGAGAAGATGAACTATCTGATGGGTTTAGTGGACTTACACCTGCCATACTTTATGTTTAATTAATCCTATAGTGGTCCACTAACTAAAATTAAAACATATTATAAGTTAACTTTCACTTAATTCACATTTAACCCATTATTTTAGCTATTTACTTTGGGTACCACCAATTTAATTTTTCATTTTATTTTCTAAGTGTAATACTATTTATTTTTAATGGACATTTAGGTCAAAAGACACTTCGGGATGTCAAATGACCATAATGCCCCTGTTCGGGTTACGTTCCCGATTTTTCGGTAACACCGTATTTTGTCTGTTTTTCGATTTCTCACTTTTCTTTGTACTGATTATTTAATTTTTCTTTGATCTTTTTAATGATATTTATTCTTCAATAAGGTTCTATTTGAGTCCTAAAAATGTTTTCCGTTCATGATCCAGTGGATACCAACGGTTCACGCCGTGACTTCCCGGTGCGGTCACCCATCGCTAGGTTTCCCGGCTCACTTACTCGGTTACATTTCTTTGCTATGATTTTTCCTTTGTTTTTCTTTTCTTGTATTTCATTATTTTATGTCTCCTCACTCATATTGAGGTGCAGTTCTAGGCATCCTAGCTGTCCTGGACAACATCGGTCACCGAGCAAGAGAACGCACTACCGAACTTTGGGGTGTTACAATTCTCTCCTTAAAATAATTTCGTCTCAAATTTTACTCGGCATTAGTCTCTGAACAGTGTGGGTGCTGTCTCTCATATCCTCTTCACGTTCCCAAGTAGCTTCCTAGCTCGAATGATGGTTCCACAAAGACTTTAACCAGTGTATCTGTTTGTTTCTCACCGCTTCACCTCATAAGCCGAATTTTAATGGGTTCTTCCTCATATGAGAGGTCTGATTTACTTCAATCTCTTCAATCGACAAGACATGAGATGGGTGCGATCTGCACCTCCTTAACATGGACACATGGAAGACACGTGTATCCTTGCTAGCTCGAGGTAATGCCAACCGGTATGCCAAAGGACCCACTCTTTAGAACTTCATATGGTCCGATGAAACGAGGACTCGCTTTCTTTCGCCAAATCTCATAATCCTCTTCCAAGGAGAAACTTTGAGGAATACCTTATCACCCATTGCATATTCAATATCTCTTCTCTTGAGATCAACATAGGACTTACGGCGGTCGATGCACCTTGAGCCTATCTCTGATCAACTGATCTTTTCCTCTGTCTCACTGGACAATTTCCGCCCAATCATCTTCCTTTCACCTACTTCATCCCAACATAAGGGAGTTCTACACTTTACGCCATACAAAGCTTCATATGGAGGCATCCCTATGCTTGATTGGTAGTTGTTGTTATAAGCAAACTCAATCAAAGGCAAGTGTGTATCCCAACTACCTTCAAATTCAATCACACAAGCCCGTAGCATATCCTCCAATATCCGAATAACCCTCTCGCATCGCCATCCGCTCGTGGGTGGAATGTCAGGTCTTGAAGTTCGATCTAGTTCCTAGGGCTCTCTCAAGACTACCCTGAATCTAGAAGTGAACCTAGGATCTCTGCCGACACAATTGATACTGCACTCCATGCGCTTTACAATCTCATATATGTACAATCCGCCAATCTTTCTGTGCTATAGTCCATCCAAATCGGCAAAAGTGAGCAGACTTGGTCAATCATCAACTATAACCCATACCGCATCATGACTACTCTGTGTCCTTGGAAGTCCTGTAACAAAATCCATAGTTATTCGCTCCCATTTCCACTGCAATCGACAAAGGATGTAATAAACCACCGGAACTCGATGTTCGCCTTTACTTGCCGACAAGTTAGGCATTTGGAAACGACCACTATATCTCTTTTCATGCCCATCCACCAAGAATGCTCTTTCAAATTCTCTCAGACATTTTAGTTCCACCAGTGGTGCATAGCAAATGGAGACTCATGTGCTTCCTTCATAATGACTTGTCTCAATTCCACATCACTAGAACGCACATTCTACTCGATGTAGCAATAAACCATCATCTCTCACAGAATTCGTTTCTTGCCCTCACGAACTTCTTTCAAGAGCTTCGATATTTTTCATCACTCTGTGTAGCCATTCCGACCGATCAATCAACACTGTACATGCCATGCAACTACCGCATCGTCCTCATCATCAATCTCTAAACTGGCATGCTGTGCTTTCAATTCATATACCATGGACAAAGGAGAAACTCTGAGACTTGCCATAGTCTTGCGACTTAAGGCGTCAGCCACCACATTTGCTTTCCCTGGCTGATAGTCTATTAAGCAATCATAATCTTTAATGAGTTCTAACCATCTCCTCTGCCTCAAATTCAATTCCTTCTGGGTGCCTAAGTACTTCAAGCTCTTGTGATCTGTGTAAATGTAGCATTTCTCCCCATACAAATAGTGTCTCCGCATCTTGAGCAAAAACAATAGCTGCTAACTCCAGATCATGTGTTGGGTAGTTCCTCTCATGCGGTTTCAGCTGGCGTGATGCATAAGCAATGACATTCCGATCTTGCATCAGTACACAGCCTAACCCATTGTGAGAAGCATCACTATAAACTGTGTATTCTTTACCCGGAGTAGGTAAAGTGAGAACTGGAGCTTCAGTTAAGCACCTCTTCAACTCATCAAAACTCTGCTGACATTTGTCTGTCCACTGAAATTTTACATCTTTCCGAAGCAGTTTGGTCAGTGGAGAAGATAACATAGAAAACCCCTTCACAAACCGACGGTAATATCCAGCTAAACCCAGAAAACTGCGAATTTCTGTGATGTTCCTGGGCGGCTTCCAATTAAGGATAGCTTCTACCTTGCTGGAATCTACCTTGATCCCTTCAGCTGACACAACATGTCCCAAAAAGGAGATTTCTTTCAGCCAAAATTCACACTTCGACAATTTGGCGTATAACTGTTTCTCCCTTAAAGTCTGCAGTACAATCCGCAGATGTCTATCATGCTCCTCTGCATTCCTTGAATATATCAAAATGTCATCAATAAACACCACCACAAATTGATCAAGATATGGTCTGAAGATAGTGTTCATCAGATCCATAAAAGCAACTGGAGCATTTGTTAACCCGAATGGCATTACTAGAAACTCATAGTGGCCATATCGAGTTAAAGCGCTTTTGGAATACTCGCTCTTGCACCTTCAATCGATGATAACCAGATCGCAAATCAATTTTGGAGAATCCGCCGCACCTTCAATCGATCGAATGGATCATCAATGCGAGGCAATGGATATCCTTCTTTATTGTCACCCTATTCAACTGCGTAGTCAATGCATAAGCGAGAGTACCATCCTTCTTCTTAACAAACAACACCGTGCTCCCAAGGTGACACACTAGGCGGATGAAGCCCTTTTCAAGTAATTCTTGTAATCGTATCTTCAACTCCTTCAACTCACTGGTGCCATTACGTATGGCGTTATGGAGATTGGATCCACACCAGCGAACATTAATTTCAAATCGCACTTCTTTCCGGAGGTAATCCCGCAATTCATCGAAACACATCCGAAAGTCATATACTGTAGGGATATCCTTCAATGCTGGACTCCCCACTTGGGTGTCTACTACATATGCCAAGTATGCTTCACACCCCTTCCTGATCATTTTTCTGGCTAGTGCAGCCGAAATGATGGTTGATGGCAATAACTGCCTCTCCCCTTGTATTACCACATCATCTGATCGAGGGAGACCAAAAGTGATCGTCTTCACCTACATCAATCATGGCATGATGCCTAGCTAACCAATCCATGCCCAAGATGATATCATAATCTCAAGGGCATTTCAATGAAATCAGACAGAAAGTGTGTCCTTGGATCACCAAAGGACAATCTCTATACATCCTATTAACTCGACTTCTGCCCTAACGGACTTGTTACTAGCACCTCAAAGTCCATTTTTGTACATGGAACAAAGAATGCAATCAATGATGCTAGCACTCACATAAGAATGGGTAGAACCGGATCAAATAACACAAACACATTCGGTTAAAAGTTGAGAAGGTACCAGCCACTACATCGATGTCTCGCCTCTTCCCTCTGTCTCATGGCATAGACTCGACTAGAGCACTATCTTGCTCGATTGTTTTATCGTGCCTTGGCTGCTCTTGGGTTACCTCTACCCCCGCCTCTACCTCTTTGGGTGGTTGTGTGCTTCGTGACAGTGGCTCAATCGACTTCTCTGCAGAGTAGGAGGTGGTCCAACTCTGCGACTCACCGGTGCAGTCCTTGGCAAAGTGTCAGGTGCCTCCACGCTTATAACAGGCTCCAATAGCCTTGTAGCATATCCCACCATGATTTCTTCCACAAGTTTCACCTGGCGGGAGGATAGGAACCTCTGGTACTCTGTCCCGGATGGGGAGGTCTCCATCCGAATATCTTCCCCTTCCGGACTTCTTGCCACCTCCGCCATGTCCCCATAGTTCTTCCTCTTCCAAGATGACCACCGGAACTCGTTTCTCTGATTTTCCTCTTTCTCTGCCTTCTCCGATCTCTTTTTCTCCGGAGCGGTCTCAAACTCAACTCTTTCCAACTCTAGGGCTTGAGAAACAAGTTCGAGAGAAGTTAGTGTGTTTGAAGCCGAGCACTTGTACTGACACTGGGCTTCAAGCCGCTTTCAAACCTCTTGCATCTCTCCTCGCTGGTAGATAGTAAACTCACCGCATAATGGCTAAGGCGGAAAATTCTCTTTCATACTCACCACCGATCTATTCCTGCTTCACTTAAGAATTCTTGTAGCTTTTGGTCTACATAGGCATCGGGGAAATATTTCTGCCTGAATTCCCTGAGGAAGTCATTCCATATTAGCACTGCAGGCTCTACCAAACTGTGGGGAATGGTTTTCCACTACCATAAGCATCACCTTGTAGTAAGGATACTGAGTATTCAAGTCTGAGCTCCTCTGTACAATGAAGTTTCTTGAACACCCTATCCATCCTCTCTAACCACTGTTCAGCTTCTATAGGATCTACTGTCCCCTTAAACTCTGTAGCCCCATACTTCATCAATTTATCATACTGCCTTGTAGGAGACTGTGGTTGTACCATGGGTGTCTGAATTGGGACTTGAGTAGGCGCATTACCAGCCATTTGTTGGAATATTGCGACCATCCACGAGCGAATCGAGCAGAAATCGCAGATCGCAGGGCCGGTGTCACTGAACCACTAACATTTTGTAGGCCTGGGGCATCCCCTTGCACCTCAGCCTCAATAGACTGATCGACTGAACGATCACCCTCTTCCATATTCAATGCGAGGATCTTAGCTTTCCTAAACAATAACATAAGAATATTCACTCTCGTTAGTGCATATTTATACTGTAATGTACTGTATGTATCAAACAATGATATTGAGCAGTTGTACTATGCAAAAAGAACATTCAAATAACAGTGAAAGCTAATTTAAAAACTTTGCTCGATACCACTAAAACATGTCACACCCTACCCTCTGTAAGGCATAACATGATCCCAGAGTATACCTAATGAATTACCAACTCCGCTTCATCGATAACCCATTAAATACACTACAAGGGATTTTAAAACTTTTCTTACTTCTTTTACAGTGGTGAGCACTATTTACAGTGTTAAAGACTTTGGTGAATCGAGTGAAATAACTAACTCATTTGGTTTATTTGGAATTTCAGAAAATTTTGGCAGAGTGCCATCCGTATTTTGGATAAAACAGCTTCTTGTAAAACTCGTAAAAGCACTTCAATAATTTTCCCAAATCTCAACTCCAATGCATTTCTCAACACAAAAATTTATCAACTCAATTTCATAGGAATTTTTCAAAGTCTGAGATAAGGAAATATAATACAGCTTTTACAATCCAAAACACTCATAATTAATTTACAACTTCAAGGTACAATTTAATTTACAACTACTCAAAACCAAAAACAATATGTACATACAGGGTCATACATTACAAGATACAAATGCAAAATCTTTGGTATACTCATAATACTGTAATCCTCTGGATGTATATGCACCTAGTCCGCTACTGTCTCTCTCTACCGCGATAAAGAATAAAGCTATCGCTGAGACAATGTCTCAGTGGTGCACAACATTAACCAAATACAAATTTAAATCACAATTCATAAATCATGTAAATAGTGGATACTTAAAACCATAGTCAAATTTAAGACAATAAAGGTCAATAAGAATTTAAACTCCATTTCTCAATATCACAATAGATTTTCATAAGTCGTCATGTTTGAATTCAAAAGACAAGATATGTCAATGTGAGTTTAAATCCATTTCACAATCTCACAATACACAACAATAAATCACACATAGCTTAATCATGATCCATAGTTCAATTCGTCCCAAAAGCCGATGGCTAATGAGGTATTCAATTCGTCCCAAAAGTCGATGACTAATGAGGAATAACATAGCTAGCTAGCAAAAATATGAGTACTCATTCTATTCGTCCTCAACAGGCACACACCTCAACACTTCCAGAGAGGGAATTCAATTCGTCCCACTAGACAAGCTAATGAGGAATACAATCACTATACATGATAGCTGTGGTTTCAAACCATTTCCAATGCTTTTAAATCAATAAGTATCCATCAATGTCATTCAAACAAATTTTCACAGTTTCAAACCATTCACAATATTTTTCAATCAATAAGTGCCCATCAAACACATTTCCACAATTTAAAACAATGATATACAAATAGTCAATATTTATTTCCATTGAAAATAATTCAAAAGGAACAGTTGTTGTGCACAAACCTCGATATTCGTCTCTGGTCCGACTCAGATTTCCTTTCCTTTCCCGAGTCCTTGTTGCCGAGAAACACAATTTAAAGTGTTTCAAAGACAAAATTAAACCGTCTCTATCGATGGTGTTTGGTAAATAATGCCTCAACTCAATTATTCGCTTAATGACCTAATATACCGACCCTCGCTATGCTTTAGGTAAATTAGGTCTTAGTGTCATTAATATGTCATATTCGATAGGGTTTTAGGTTTGGTATGTTTTACCAAAGTCATTTCCTTGTTTAGTGCATTTTAATGCAAATTCTCGATTCAGGACACTGGTTTGACCTAACTGACGGCCTAGTTCCTCGGTTTTCGGGTTTCGGTCAAAACTACAAACTTGTAGATCTAGGTCTTATTGCACGCGGGAAAAATTTCAGCTCAATCCGAGTTAAGTAGACCAAGTTATGGTCATTATACTATTGCTGGTCAAATGGTACCAATTAGGTCATTTTTTGGTCAATTTGGTCAACTTTGGTTCGGCCAGTTTTGGATCCGAACTTGTGTAAGCTTTTGACTTGTTCTGGTCATTTCTGGGTTTGGTGTCTTCATAAGACTTGTAGGTATGGGTCTTAACTATTCTTGGTCAAAATTTCAGGTCAATTGGACCTGGTTTGAGTGAGTTATGGCCTAAACACTCACTGCTGCCCAATTGGTCATTTTTCAGGTCTCAAGTGTACCTAATCCGAATTGGTCATTTTTCACATCACCTTGCAAGCAGAATTTTGGTATGGTTTCTCAATGAAAGTTGGCACATTTTGTGCCTAGTTTCACCTCAAATTGGTCTCATACCAATTGAGGTTACACATTCAAGGTTATAGGCTAAAATATACACTGCCCTCAATATGCATTTCACACCCCAACTTCAAACACACACTTACCTTTGCCATTTGTTTACTTACCTACCAAACTGTTTTGGCACATTACCAAAAGCATTTTCTACATTACATTAGCATTATTTTGGGCAGATTCCAATCACCCTCAACACACCAAATATCATTCACAATTACAATTTCTAAGTACCATTACAAACACACCTAAACATTTACAAACTTTACATACACTTTACAATGTTAATTTACATACATATCATCAATCCTTCTAGGTCAATATTCTGCCCACACTTCCTTCAATATATACCATTCCTCAAGTGTCCACAAGCTGCCACAAACCATTCTTCAACATCACATTGCCGTCCCATATACCAATTCCCATCAAAGTGCATAATTCACCATATAAACATGAAATAATTCACTAAGTTACTAAATCACCATAATTAACATTATTTCTCATCAATTATATGCACAAATACCTCATCAAAAACGTGACTCATGGCTGTCCAAAATGAAAACAACAATAACCCTTCAAACTCAAAATTTTCCTTCACCAAGCTAACACCCATAACATGAACATAAACTTTAACAAAGAATTTCTCAAAAATGCAAACTTACCTTTAATTGTAACTTGCTAAACCTTCACCAAACTTCTCAAAATTGGTATCAATATCTTCCTTGTGTTGTGTAGACCATTTTTCATAAAAGAACCTAAGTGAATGGAGTTGAAATGGAGGGAGAGATTGAAGCTCAAAGAAAACGTCAATGGTGGCTCTTTTTCACTCTTCAATTCGGCATGCTTGTAAGTTGGAGAAGATGAACTATCTGATGGGTTTAGTGGACTTACACCTGCCATACTTTATGTTTAATTAATCCTATAGTGGTCCACTAACTAAAATTAAAACATATTATAAGTTAACTTTCACTTAATTCACATTTAACCCATTATTTTAGCTATTTACTTTGGGTACCACCAATTTAATTTTTCATTTTATTTTCTAAGTGTAATACTATTTATTTTTAATTGACATTTATGTCAAAAGACACTTCGGGATGTCAAATGACCATAATGCCCTGTTCGGATTCGTTCGATTTTTCTAACAATCGTATTTTGTCTGTTTTTCGATTTCTCACTTTTCTTTGTACTGATTATTTAATTTTTCTTTGATCTTTTTAATGATATTTATTCTTCAATAAGGTTCTATTTGAGTCCTAAAAATGTTTTCCAGGGTTCCATGATCCGAGGCGATCAACGGTTCACGTGACTTCAGTCTGATCACCCATCGCTAGGTTTCCTACCACTTACTCGGTTACATTTCTTTGCTATGATTTTTCCTTTGTTTTTCTTTTCTTGTATTTCATTATTTTATGTCTCCTCACTCATATTGAGGTGCAGTTCTAGGCATCCTAGCTGTCCAGGACAACACCGGTCACGAGCGAGAACGCACTACCAACTTTGGGGTGTTACAATTCTCTCCCCTTAAAATAATTTCGTCTCAAATTTTACAGCATTAGTCTCTCGAACAGCCAGGTGCTGTCTCCTCATATCCTCTTCACGTTCCCAAGTAGCTTCTGGCTTCGAATGATGGTTCCACAACACTTTAACTGTGTGTATCTTTGTTTCTCACCGCTTCACCTCATAAGCCAAAATTTTAATGGGTTCTTCCTCATATGAGAGGTCCGGATTTACTTCAATCTCTTCAATCGACGGTACATGAGATGGGTCTGATCTGCACTCTCCTTAACATGGACACATGGAAGACACTGTATCCTTGCTAGCTCGAGGTAATGCCAACCGGTATGCCAAAGGACCCACTCTTTTAGAACTTCATATGGTCCGATGAAACGAGGATTCGCTTTCCTTTCTCGCCAAATCTCATAATCCTCTTCCAAGGAGAAACTTTGAGGAATACCTTATCACCCATTGCATATTCAATATCTCTTCTCTTGGATCAACATAGGACTTCAAGGTCGATGCGACCTTGAGCCTATCTCTCTCGATCAACTGATCTTTTCCTCTGTCTGGGACAATTTACGGCCCAATCATCTTCCTTTCACCTACTTCATCCCAACATAAGGGAGTTCTACACTTTACGCCATACAAAGCTTCATATGGAGGCATCCCTATGCTTGATTGGTAGTCGTTGTTATAAGCAAACTCAATCAAAGGCAAGTGTGTATCCCAACTACCTTCAAATTCAATCACACAAGCCCGTAGCATATCCTCCAATATCTGAATAACCCTCTCGGTGGCCATCTGCGTGGGTGGAATCTTTATCTTTGAAGTTGATCTAGTTCCTAGGGCTCTCTGAAGACTACCCGAATCTAGAAGTGAACCTAGGATCTCTGCCGACACAATTGATACCGCACTCCATGCGCTTTACAATCTCATATATGTACAATCGGCCAATCTTTCCGTGCTATAGTCCATCAAGCGCAAAAAGTGAGCGGACTTGGTCAATCATCAACTATAACCCATACTACATCATGACTACTCTGTGTCCTTGGAAGTCTGTAATAAAATCCATAGTTATTCGTTCCCATTTCCACTGCATCGACAAAGGATGTAATAAACCACTTGGAACTGATGTTCGCCTTTACTTGCGACAAGTTAGGCATTTGGAAACGAATTCACTATATCTCTTTTCATGCCCATCCACCAAGAATGCTCTTTGACCCTCTCAGTACATTTTAGTTCCACCAGGTGCATAGCAAATGGAGACTCATGTGCTTCCTTCATAATGACTGTCTCAATTCCACATCACTAGAACGCACATTCTACTCGATGTAGCAATAAACCATCATCTCTCACAGAATTGGGTTTTTGCCTGTGAACTTCTTTCAAGAGCCGATATTTTTCATCACTGTGTAGCCATTACGATCCGATCAATCAACACCGGTGTACATGCCATGCAACCATCATCCCTCATCATCAATCTCTAAAGCGGCATGTTGTGCTTTCAATTCATATACCATGGACAAAGGAGAAACTCGAGACTTGCCATAGTCTTGCGACTTAAGGCGTCACCACCACATTTGCTTTCCCGGCTGATAGTCTATTAAGCAATCATAATCTTTAATGAGTTCTAACCATCTCCTCTGCCTCAAATTCAATTCCTTCCAGGTGCCTAAGTACTTCAAGCTCTTGTGATCTGTAAATGTAGCATTTCTCCCCATACAAATAGTGTCTCGGATCTTGAGAGCAAAAACAATAAATGCTAACTCGGATCATGTGTTGGGTAGTTCCTCTCATGCGGTTTGTTTGGCGTGATGCATAAGTAATGACATTCCGATCTTGCATCAAGACACACCTAACCCATTGTGAGAAGCATCACTATAAATGTGTATTCTTTACGGAGTAGGTAAAGTGAGAACTAGAGCTTGATTAAGCACCTCTTCAACTCATCAAAACTCTGTGACATTTGTGCATCTTTGAAATTTTACATCTTTCCGGCGGTTTGGTGGTGGAGAAGATAACATAGAAAACCCCTTCACAAACCGACGGTAATATCCGGCTAAACCTAAAATGCGAATTTGCAGTGATATTCTGGCGCTTCCAATTAAGGATAGCTTCTACCTTGCTGGAATCTACCTTGATCCCTTCAATGACACAACATGTCCCAAAAAGAGATTTCTTTCACCAAAATTCACACTTCGACAATTTGGCGTATAAGCTTTTCTCCTTAAAGTCTGCGGTACAATCATGGATGTCTATCGATGCTCCTCTGCATTCCTTGAATATATCAAAATGTCATCAATAAACACCACCACAAATTGATCAAGATATGGTGCGAAGATAGTGTTCATCGATCCATAAGCACTGAGCATTTGTTAACCCGAATGGCATTACTAGAAACTCATAGTGGCCATATCGAGTTAAGCGATTTTGGAATACTCGCTCTTGCACCTTCAATCGATGATAACGGATCGCAAATCAATTTTGGAGAATCTTGCACCCTTCAATCGATCGAACGGATCATCAATGCGAGGCAATGGATATACATTCTTTATTGTCACCCTATTCAGTATGCGTAGTCAATGCATAAGCGGAGAGTACCATCCTTCTTCTTAACAAACAACACCGTGCTCCCCAAGGTGACACACTAGGCGGATGAAGCCCTTTTCAAGTAATTCTTGTAATCAGATCTTCAACTCCTTCAACTCTGCTGGTGCCATTCTCGTATGGCGTTATGGAGATTGGATCCACACGAGCAGAACATTAATTTCAAGCTGTACTTCTCTTTAGGAGGTAATCACGCAATTCATCGAAACACATCCGGAAAGTCATATCTGTAGGGATGTCCTTCAATCTTTGGACTCCCACTTGGGTGTCTACACGTATGCCAAGTATGCTTCACACCCTTCCGATCATTTTTACGCTAGTGCAGAAATGATGGTTGATGGCAATAATCGCCTCTCCTTGTATTACCACATCAGCATCGAGGAGACCAAAAGTGACTGTCTTTAGCCTCTGATCCAATCATGGCATGATGCCTAGCTAACCAATCCATGCCCAAGATGATATCATAATCTCAAGGGCATTTCAATGAAATCGACAGAAAGTGTGTCCTTGGATCACCAAAGGACAATCTCTATACATCCTATTAACCACGACTTCTATTCCTAACGGACTTTTTACTAGCACCACAAAGTCCATTTTTGTACAAGGAACAGCAATGAAATCAATGAAGCTAGCACTCACATAAGAATGGGTCGAACCCGGATCAAATAACACAATCACATTCTGATGAAAACTTGAGAAGGTACTAGCCACAACATCGAGATGTCTCGCCTCTTCCTCTGTCTCATGGCATAGACTCGACTGAGCACTATCTTGCTCGATTGTTTCTTGTGCCTTGGGTGCTGTTGGGTTACCTCTACCCCGCCTCTACCTCTGGGTGGTTGTGTGCTCAGTGACGGGGCTCAATCGACCCCTCTGCGGTAGTAGGAGGTGGTCCAACTCTGCGACTCTTCGTGCAGTCCTTGGCAAAGTGTCCTGTGCCTCCACAGTTATAACAGGCTCCAATAGCCTTGTAGCATATCCCACCATGATTTCTTCCACAAGTTTCACACTGGCGGGGAGGATAGGAACCTCTGGTACTCTGCTGTCCAGATGGGGGAGGTCTCTGTCCTGAATATCTTCCCCTTCCAGACTTCTTGCCACCTCTGCCATGTCCCCCATAGTTCTTCCTCTTTCCAGTATGACCACTGGAACTCTGTTCTACAGATTTTCCCTCTTTCTCTGTCTTCTCTGATCTCTTTTTCTCTGGAGCAGTCTCAAACTCAACTCTTTCCAACTCTAGGGCTTGAGAAACAAGTTCAGAGAAGTTAGTGTGTTTGAAGCCGAGCACTTGTACTCTGATACTGGGCTTTAAGCCAGTTTCAAACCTCTTGCATCTCTCCCTGCTGGTAGATAGTAAACTCACTGCATAATGGCTAAGGCGGGAAAATTCTCTTTCATACTCAGCCACTGATCTATTCCCCTGTTTCAGACTTAAGAATTCTTGTAGCTTCTGGTCTACATAGGCATCAGGGACATATTTCTGCCTGAATTCCCTGAGGAAGTCATTCCATGTTAGCACTGCAGGCTCTACCAAACTGTGGGGAATGGTTTTCCACCAGTCATAAGCATCCCCCTGTAGTAAGGATACTGAGTATTCAAGTCTGAGCTCCTCTGTACAATGAAGTTTCTTGAACACCCTATCCATCCTCTCTAACCACTGTTCAGCTTCTATAGGATCTACTGTCCCCTTAAACTCTGTAGCCCCATACTTCATCAATTTATCATGCTGCCTTGTAGGAGGCGTGGTTGTACCATGGGTGTGCGAATTGGGACTTGAGTAGGTGCATTACCACCATTTGTTGGAATATTGCACCATCTCACGAGCGAAGCGAAAGCTGATCAGATGCGAGGGTGTCTTCTTGAACCACTAACATTTTGTAGGCTGGGGCATCCTTGCACCTCGGCCTCAATAGATCGATCATTGAGCGATCACCCTCTTCCATATTCAATGCGAGGATCTTAGCTTTCCTAAACAATAACATAAGAATATTCACTCTCGTTAGTGCATATTTATACTGTAATGTACTGTATGTATCAAACAATGATATTGAGCAGTTGTACTATGCAAAAAGAACATTCAAATAACAGGTGAAAGCGAATTTAAAAACTTTGCTCGATACCACTAAAACATGTCACACCCTACCCCTCCGTAAGGCATAACATGATCCGTAGTATACCTAATGAATTACCAACTCCGTCTACTGATAACCCATTAAATACACTACAAGGGATTTTAAAAACTTTTCTTACTTCTTTTACAGTGGTGAGCACTATTTACAGGTGTTAAAGACTTTGGTGAACTGAGTGAAATAACTAACTCATTTGGTTTATTTGGAATTTCTGTAAAAATTTTGGCAGAGTGCCATCTGTATTTTGGATAAAACAGTTCTTCAGAAAACCTGTAAAAAGCACTTCAATAATTTTCCCAAATCTCAACTCCAATGCATTTCTCAACACAACAATTTATCAACTCAATTCCATAGGAATTTTTCAAAGTCTGAGATAAGGAAATATAATACAACTTTTACAATCCAAAACACTCATAATTAATTTACAACTTCAAGGTACAATTTAATTTACAACTGCTCAAAACCAAAAACAATATGTACATACAGTGTCATACATTACAGTACAAAATGCAAAATACTGGTATACTCATAATACTGTAATCCTCATTGGATGTATATGCAGCCTAGTCTGCTGCCCTGTCTGTCTCTCTACCTGCGACAGCAATAAAAAGCTATCGCTGAGACAATGTCTCAGTGGTGCACAACATTAACCAAATACAAATTTAAATCACAATTCATAAATCATGTAAATAGTGGATACTTAAAACCATAGTCAAATTTAAGACAATAAAGGTCAATAAGAATTTAAACTCCATTTCTCAATATCACAATAGATTTTCATAAGTCAGGTCATGTTTGAATTCAAAAGACAGTATATGTCAATGAGAGTTTAAATCCATTTCACAATCTCACAATACACATCAATAAATCACACACAGCTTAATCATGATCCATAGTTCAATTCGTCCCAAAAGCCGATGGTTAATGAGGTATTCAATTCGTCCCAAAAGTCGATGACTAATGAGGAATAACATAGCTAGCTAGCAAAAATATGAGTACTCATTCTATTCGTCCTCAACAGGCACACACCTCAACACTTCAGCCAGAGAGGGAATTCAATTCGTCCCACTAGACAAGCTAATGAGGAATACAATCAATATACATGATAGCTGTGGTTTCAAACCATTTCCAATGCTTTTAAATCAATAAGTATCCATCAATGTCATTCAAACAAATTTTCACAGTTTCAAACCATTCACAATATTTTTCAATCAATAAGTGCCCATCAAACACATTTCCACAATTTAAAACAATGATATACAAATAGTCAATATTTATTTCCATTGAAAATAATTCAAAAGGAACAGTTGTTGTGCACAAACCTCTGATATTCGTCTCCTGGTCTGGACTCAGTATTTCCTTTCCTTTCCCTGAGTCCTTGTTAGCTGAGAAACACAATTTAAAGTGTTTCAGTACAAAATTAAACTGTCTCTATCGATGGTGTTTGGTAAATAATGCACTGAACTCAATTATTCGCTTAATGACCTAATATACCGACCCTCGTTGCGTTTTAGGTAAATTAGGTCTTAGTGTCATTAATATGTCATATTCGATAGGGTTTTAGGTTTGGTATGTTTTACCAAAGTCATTTCCTTGTTTAGTGCATTTTAATGCAAATTGCTGGATTCCGGGACACTGGTTTGACCTAGCTGGACGGCCTAGTTCCCTCGGTTTTCGGGTTTCGGTCAAAACTACAAACTTGTAGATCTAGGTCTTATTGCACGCGGGGAAAAATTTCAGCTCAATCCGAGTTAAGTAGACCAAGTTATGGTCATTATACTATTGCTGGTCAAATGGTACCAATTAGGTCATTTTTTTGGTCAATTTGGTCAACTTTGGTTCGGCCAGTTTTTGGATCCGAACTTGTGTAAGCTTTTTGACTTGTTCTGGTCATTTCTGGGTTTTGGTGTCTTCATAAGACTTGTAGGTATGGGTCTTAACTATTCTTGGTCAAAATTTCAGGTCAATTGGACCTGGTTTGAGTGAGTTATGGCCTAAACACTCACTGCTGCCCAATTGGTCAGTTTTTAGGTCTCAAGTGTACCTAATCCGAATTGGTCATTTTTCACATCACTTTGCAAGCAGAATTTTGGTATGGTTTCTCAATGAAAGTTGGCACATTTTGTGCCTAGTTTCACCTCAAATTGGTCTCATACCAATTGAGGTTACACATTCAAGGTTATAGGCTAAAATATACACTGCCCTCAATATGCATTTCACACCCCAACTTCAAACACACACTTACCTTTGCCATTTGTTTACTTACCTACCAAACTGTTTTGGCACATTACCAAAAGCATTTTCTACATTACATTAGCATTATTTTGGGCAGATTCCAATCACCCTCAACACACCAAATATCATTCACAATTACAATTTCTAAGTACCATTACAAACACACCTAAACATTTACAAACTTTACATACACTTTACAATGTTAATTTACATACATATCATCAATCCTTCTAGGTCAATATTCTGCCCACACTTCCTTCAATATATACCATTCCTCAAGTGTCCACAAGCTGCCACAAACCATTCTTCAACATCACATTGCCGTCCCATATACCAATTCCCATCAAAGTGCATAATTCACCATATAAACATGAAATAATTCACTAAGTTACTAAATCACCATAATTAACATTATTTCTCATCAATTATATGCACAAATACCTCATCAAAAACGTGACTCATGGCTGTCCAAAATGAAAACAACAATAACCCTTCAAACTCAAAATTTTCCTTCACCAAGCTAACACCCATAACATGAACATAAACTTTAACAAAGAATTTCTCAAAAATGCAAACTTACCTTTAATTGTAACTTGCTAAACCTTCACCAAACTTCTCAAAATTGGTATCAATATCTTCCTTGTAGTGTGTAGACCATTTTTCATAAAAGAACCTAAGTGAATGGAGTTGAAATGGAGGGAGAGATTGAAGCTCAATGAAAACGTCAATGGTGGCTCTTTTTCACTCTTCAATTCGGCATGCTTTGTAAGTTGGAGAAGATGAACTATCTGATGGGTTTAGTGGACTTACACCTGCCATACTTTATGTTTAATTAATCCTATAGTGGTCCACTAACTAAAATTAAAACATATTATAAGTTAACTTTCACTTAATTCACATTTAACCCATTATTTTAGCTATTTACTTTGGGTACCACCAATTTAATTTTTCATTTTATTTTCTAAGTGTAATACTATTTATTTTTAATGGACATTTAGGTCAAAAGACACTTCGGGATGTCAAATGACCATAATGCCCTGTTAGTTACGTTCGATTTTTCAGAATAACACCGTATTTTGTCTGCTTTTCGATTTCTCACTTTTCTTTGTCTGATTATTTAATTTTTCTTTGATCTTTTAATGATATTTATTCTTCAATAAGGTTCTATTTGAGTCCTAAAATGTTTTCCGTGGTTCCCATGATCCAGGCGATCAACGGTTCACGCCGTGACTTCCCGGTGCGGTCACCCATCGCTAGGTTTCCCGGCTCACTTACTCGGTTACATTTCTTTGCTATGATTTTTCCTTTGTTTTTCTTTTCTTGTATTTCATTATTTTATGTCTCCTCACTCATATTGAGGTACGGTTCTAGGCATCCTAGCTGTCCGGACAACACTGGTCACCAGAGCAGTAGAACGCACTACCGAACTTTGGGGTGTTACAAAGAACCCCTTCACAAATCTTCTAAAATACCCAGCTAGCCCCAAAAAACTTCTAACCTCAGTTTTATTTATGGGAGGCTTCCATTCCATCACTGCTTCTATCTTCTTAGGATCCACTCTAATCCCCTCAGCTGATACTATATGTCCAAGGAAGGAGATCTCACTCATCAAGAAGTCACACTTGGACAACTTAGCATACAACTTCTTTTCTCTTAGGGTTTGCAGAGCAATCCTCAAATGTTTATCGTGTTCTTCATTGGCCTTATAATACACTAGAATATCATTAATAAAGACCACTACAAACCGATCTAGATATAGATGGAAGATACGGTTCATAATGTCCATGAATGCTGCTGGTGCATTTGTTAACCCAAACGGCATCACTAAGAATTCATAATGCCCATACCGGGTTCTGAATATAGTTTTTGATACATCTATATCATTTACCCTCAGCTGATGATACTCCAATATGAGATCAATTTTTGAAAATACACCGGGTCCCTTTAACTGATCAAACAGATCGTCAATTATGGGCAACGGATATTTATTCTTCACAGTTATTTTATTCAACTGCCGGTAATCAAAACACAATCTTAAGGTTCCATCCTTCTTCTTCACAAACAGCATCGGAGCTCCCCATGGTGACACACTAGGGTGTATGAACTCCTTATCTAGTAACACCTGCAACTGAATTTTCAGCTCTTTCGCTTTAGTGGGTGCTATCTGTTAGTAGTATGCCTTAGAGCATATCATTTAGTATGTATCTTATATATATTTTTATTAATAAAAGGAATTTTCACTTTTCTGTTTACATAATATATTTATGTGTAATAGAAAAAGTCCATTGATATTTTGTTAGAAATATTATTCTTAAGTTATTAAGAATATGAGTGACAATATTTCTAGCACAAAGTATCATAAATAGGTTCACAATCGAGGATACTTCATAATAAGGACATGACTTATCCAGAAAGATTGTATTCATGTTTGTTATCAAGTTATTTATATGAGATATAAATAAGATGTAATGGTGAGTCTTATGCCATATGACAAACATGATAGGCACTTATAAATGATAAGTTGGCCGAATCAGTGACACTTATGACAAGCACATGGAGTTTACTCTTGTCAATGTTTTGTCATAAATCATATCAGTGCATATAATCTTTAGACACGAGATATACAGTTATCTTGTATATAGGTAGTTTGAGTTTGATACTACTTTCATACTTGTACTGTGTTTGGGTATATGGGCATCTGTTGGCTCCTACTAGTTATATATGGAGGTAGGTGTTGATCAAGATGGTATCTGTTCCTCTAAGTAAATAGAGATAAAATCCTATATTCATTTAATTGTTCTTGATGTTTCAAGTTCCTGGCCAGGACAAATAGATTTATTCAAAAATGAGTTTCTGATGAGAAAATATTTTTAATCAAGAACTGGAATTAAAAGAGAACATAATATTCATAGCAAATGGAGTTTGACATAAACCATGACTCCAGCTTGAGTTGGGATTTTGTAACAGACAGATTCTAGTGCATGGTAACATATGAATATAGGTTCATTTAAGGTAAACCTTATTACTAATTGGGTGGCTATGGCATGCTATGCTGGGTGTTAACCATGGTCTATGAGGTTCATAAAATGATTTAGAGAAATCATTTATGGTAAGAAAGAGTTCTGATGATATTAAGAGTTGATATCATATCTCATTGCCAATTAGTGATGAGCCTAGTAAGTCACACACATACAAAAGTTATCACCTATTTAAATATGATTTAATTAATTAATTAAAGAGTTTAATTGATTAATTAAATAGGTTTGGTTTGCAATTAAATTGCAAAGTCCCTAGCATGACTTTAAACCAAATCTAGATTATTAGATGTATAGTATAAGTTAAATTTATATTTAAAGTGTTTAAATATGAATTTAATTAATAAGAAATTAATTTATAGAGATTAATTAATTAATTTATATTTGATATAAATTAGAAGAAGAAAAATAATTATTTTGGGTTAAGAACTCAAAATTAAGACACAGGGACATTTTGGTCATTTCATTGTGTGACACGTGGCACCATGAGATGGTGACACATGGGATTACAAATAAGCTTGCCAAATGTTTTTTAATCATGTAAGATTATTAAAATCAAGATTAAATATAGGTTTGACACTTGGCATAATGTGATTGGGTCACTTAAACCTAGAGCTAATCAAAGGGTGACATGTGGCGAGGGTTTAATGTGTTAACCTAGCTATATAAGTGTTGTTATCAAAAAGAAAAAACAACCAGCAGCCACTCCTCTCCTTTGTCACACCATTTTGAAGTTCTCCATCTATTTTTCTTCATCTCTTATCAATTCAAAGAGATTAGCCATCAATCTCTTTAATTAAGAATACTAGAAATTATTTCTAGTGTCCTGTTTACATCTCTAATCTCTTAAAAGGCAAAACTTGAATTTCTAATTAATAGAAAAAGCTTTAGAAGCTGTTCAAGGGCTGCCATAGGTGTTCTTGGTGTGGACAAGCTAGAGGAACAACATTTGGTGACCTAAAGACAAATCTCAATGGCGCAGACACGCTACAGCGCATCAAGAGGTTGGTGTAATCGTTCTTGATTTAATCTAGGGTTCTAAAATTAATCTGATTAATTTTAAAATCTTAGATGGAAAATACAGATCCAAAAACATATTAAAAGAGTTTTAATATGTTGTTTATCATTGAAATCAAATAGATAAAAATAAATCTTGCATGATGCATGTGACCCTAGGTGAAAATTTTTGAATTCAATGGTATAAACTTGTATTTTTCACGCTTCCACTCCTTCAATTGGTATCAGAGCCACTATATTTGCCATTTAGATTGATGTTTATATGATTTAATTGTGTGATTGATCATGAGATCAAAAGTTCATTACTAGTTGTAAAGCCAAGGTGGCAACACAGATGATGAACACCATGGTGCGCATGGTTGATGCACCACAATGGTGTGCAAAGGTAAATGGATGGTGAATGTGCAATTGTTGTATGATCTAAGATCTATTTTATGTCTAATTAAATTGTTTAATTAGAATTTTTATCACACAATTAAATTATAATTCAAATCAGAATTTTAAAAATTGTTTGAATGTGATTCAAATCTGAATTTTAAAAGTTGTTTGAATGTGATTCAAATCGGAATTTTTAAAGTTATTTGAATCATATTTAAATTTGATTTTTTAAAATTGATTGAATAAAATTCAGATCTGATTTTTTAAAAAATGTTTGAATGTGATTCAAATCTAATTTTTTAAAAAATGTTTGAATGTGCTTCAAATCTGAATTTTTAAAGTTGTTTGAATGTGATTCAAATCTGAATTTTTAAATTTGTTTGAATGAGATTCAAATCTGAATTTTTAAACTTATTTGAATCATATTCAAATCTGAATTTTTAAGTTGAATATGAGATATTCAATTTAATTTAAGTATGTATGTTTTATTTAATTGTTAAATATTGATATACATGATGGATGATTATGGACTATAAAAGACCAATGTGATTGGATTTATTTCTTTTATGTTTCTTTGGGATTGTAAATTAATTTATTTATTTTAATTTATTTTGGGCATGTATTATTAAGTTTGTAATAATTTTTGGGTTGTAATTTCATTTATTTAAGTTTTTGTAAATTCGCCTTGGTATGCCAAGGATTACTATGTAATATTGGATTGCAAGAAGTTCAAGGAGGTTAAGAGCATTGGTGGGACCAGTGGGAGGAATTCAAGATCAAGTATTGATTATGTACTCCTTCAGCAACTCTTGTAAAATGAATGAATGAAATGCACCTAGGAATACCCTGATTCAATTCTTAGTGGCTCAAAATTGAATCCTTTAGAAAGTCCATGATCATACCATATTTATTGCTTATCCATGAATGCATGAGATGTATGGGAAGGTATGCTATTATATGATATATGCATGCTAATTGGATAATGTGCAAAGTGAGACCTTAATAGTAATTAGAATGACCATAAAATCTTCCAAACAAATGATTAAGTTAGAAATGCTATAATTAAAGTAATTATAACATAGGCCCTCCGTTGGGGCAATTATTTTAAGAAATTTTAAATAGTTGCATAAGATGCAATTAATTTAAGAGATTTTCTTAAGAATAATTGTTAAGCATGAGATGTTGTAAATATGTAAATAGTTTGGCAGCTAATATTGGATGTACCTGAGGACATTAAAATTATTTGCATAATTACTTGCTCAATGGGATCAACTTAACTAATGCAAGATAAGTCAATAATGGATGTACCTGAGATTTTGAGCATTAGGGGCTAGGTAAAGGATTGAACCTCACATGAGATGTGATGGGCAAGGAGTTGCTCACTTATAGTTTATTGTAATTCCAATAATGGATGTACCTGAGGATGATCAATAGAATTATAAGAATTCAATCACCCACTAGAAATCCATCCAACTAGGATTTCTGTTTTCTACTTTGGAAGTGTAGGATTCGCTAAGTTAGTGGGAGGACCAATTTGATTAAAAGACCATAATTATTTTGGTTAATTACATGATACATTTACTAATTAATCTGGTTATTTTCTGCAGTTAATTTTCTGATAAAAATGAGCACAGAACAACCACCACCATCCAATATCCTTACAAGCATACTTGATCGCAATAGGTTGACAGGACCTAATCTGTCTAATTGGCTAAGAAATTTGGAACTTGTCCTGAACCTTGAACATATAGGATATGTTCAAGATTTAAATGTTCCTGGTCCCTTACCTCCAGAGGCCATACAAGAGGAACATGAAACTTTGGATAAGTGGAAGGAGCATGATATGAGAGCTAAGTGTTACATGCTTGCTTCCATGAGTAATGAGTTACAAAAGGAGCATGAGAACATGTTGAGTGCGAGTGAGATCCTCCTTCACCTACAAGAGTTATATGGTGAGCACAGCAGGAATGCTAGGTATGAGATATCTAGACAGCTATTCCGTATGAGGATGTCTGAGGGACAGAATGTTGGGGATCATGTCCACAAGATGATTCGGCTGATTGAGCAGTTGTAACATCTTGACTTCAACATGGATTTCCAACTACAGACGTATTTGATCCTTCAGTCCCTTCCTGAGTCTTTTGGGAATTTTGTGACAAATTTCCATATGACTAAATAGGAATGCACCTTAGCTTGTTTACTCAACATGCTGGTTATTGCCCAAAAGAATATGCCGGGCAATAAAGGAAAAGAGGTAGCTTTGATTGCATCTTCTTCAGCTGGAAAGTCCAACACGAAGAAGGGCAATAAGAAAAGAACCTCGATTCCCGGTCCTTCCAAGAAAAGAGCTAAACAGAAAAGGAAGACTAAAGCTGATGGAGGCAAAGGAAAGTGTTTCCACTGCCAAAAGGATGGGCACTAGAAAAGGAACTGCCCAGAGTATCTTGCTTCTCTGAAGGACAAGAAGGATACACCTTCGGAAGGTATGTCCATATCTTTTATTTAGATTCTGATGATACTCATAGTTCATTTACAGCTTGGGTTTTAGATACTGGTGCCAGTTTTCACATTTCTAATGATATGTAGGAACTAGCAAATAGTAGCAGCTTACGTTCTCAAGATATTAGAGTCCGGATTGGCAATAGCTCAACTGTTGAAGCTTTAGCCATAGGATCTAAATCTTTTTACATGTTTGGACATGTTTTGTGTTTGGATAATATTTTATATGTACCTGATGCTTTTAAGAACATCATTTCTATATCTAGTTTGACTAGAAATGGCTATGAATTTCAGTTCATAGATGATGTTTGCAATATTTATTTTGGAAATAAATATGTTGGTTCGGGTTATATGAATGATGGTCTTTATGTTAGTAGTATGCCCTAGAGCATATCATTTAGTATGTATCTTGTACATATTTTTATTAATAAAAGGCATTTCCACTTTTCCGTTTACATAATATATTTATGTATAATAGAAAAGGTCCATTGATATTTTGTTAGAAATATTATTCTTAAGTTGTTAAGAATATGAGTGACAATATTTCTAGCACAAAGTATCATAAATAGGTTCACAATCGAGGATGCTTCATAATAAGGCCATGACTTATCCAGAAAGATTGTATTCATGTTTGTTCCCAAGTTATTTATATGAGATATAAATAAGATGGAATGATGAGTCTCATGCCATATAACAAACATGATAGGCACTTATAAATGATAAGTAGGCCGAACCAGTGACACTTATGACAAGCACATGGAGTTTACTCTTGTCAGTGTTTTGTCATAAATCATATCAGTGCATATAATCTTTAGACCTAAGATAACACAGTTATCTTGTATATAGGTAGTTTGAGTTTGATACTGCTTTCATACTTGTACTGTGTATGGGTATATGGGCATGTGTTGGCTCCTACTAGTTATATATGGAGGTAGGTGTTGATCAAGATGGAATCTGTTCCTCTAAGTAAATAGAGATAAAATCCTATGTTGATTTAATTGTTCTTGATGTTTCAAGTTCCTAGCCAGGACAGATAGATTTATTCAGAAAAGAGTTTCTGATGAGAAAATCTTTTTAATCAAGAATTGGAATTAAAAGAGAACATAATATTCATAGCAAATGGAGTTTGACATAAACCATGACCCCAGCTTGAGTTGGGATTTTGTAGCAGAGAGATTCTAGTGCATGGTAACATATGATTATAGGTTCATTTAAGGTAAACCTTATTACTAATTGGGTGGCCATGGCATGCTATGCTAGGTATTAACCATGGTCTATGAGGTTCATAAAATGATTTAGAGAAATCATTTATGGTAAGAAAGAGTTCTGATGATATTAAGAGTTGATATCATGTCTCATTGCCAATTAGTGATGAGCCTAGTAAGTCACACACATACACAAGTTATCACCTAATTAAATATGATTTAATTAATTAATTAAAGAGTTTAATTGATTAATTAAATAGGTTTGGTTTGCAATTAGTTTGTAAAGTCCCTAGCATGACTTGAAACCAAATCTAGATTATTGGATGTATAATATAAGTTAAATTTATATTTAAAGTGTTTAAATATGAATTTAATTAATGAGAAATTAATTAATAGAGATTAATTAATTAATTTATATTTGATATAAATTAATTAGAAGAAGAAAAATAATTATTTTGGGTTGAGAACTCAAAATTAAGACACAGGGGCATTTTGGTCATTTTGCAGTGTGATACGTGGCACCATGAGATGGTGACACATGGCATAACACATAAGCTTGCCAAATGTTTTTTTAATCATGTAAGATGATTAAAATCAATATTACATATAGGTTTGACACTTGGCACAATGTGATTGGGTCACTTAAACCTAGAGCTAATCAAAGGGTGACATGTGGCAAGGGTTTAATGTGTTAACCTAGCTATTTAAGTGTTGTTATGAGAAAATAAAATACAACCAGCAGCCACACTCCTTGGTCACGCCATTTTGCAGCCCTCCCTCTGTTCTTCTTCATCTCTCATCAATTCAAGGAGTTTAGCCATCAATCTCTTGAATTAAGAACACTAGAAATTCTTTCTAGTGTCCTGTTTATATCTCTAATCTCTTAAAAGGCAGAACTTGAATTTCTAATTTATAGAAAAGGCTTTAGAAGCTGTTCAAGGGCTGCCATAGGTGTTTTTGGTGTGGACAAGCTAGAGGGACAACATCTGGTGTCCTGAAGACGAATCTTAAGGGCGTAGACACACTGCAGTGCATCAAGAGGTTTGTGTAATCGTTCTTGATTTAATCTAGGGTTCTAAATTTAATCTGATTAATTTTAAAATCTTAAATGGCAAATACAGATCCAAAAACATATTGAAAGAGTTTTAATATGTTGTTTATCATTGAAATCAAATAGATAAAAATAAATCTTGCATGATGCATGTGACCCTAGGTGAAGATTTTTGAATTTAATGGTATAAACTTGTGTTTTTCACGCTTCCGTTCCTTCAATAAAAAATCAAATCTAAATACAGATCCAAAAACATATTAAAAGAGTTTTTATATGTTGTTTATCATTGAAATCAAATAGATAAAAATAAATCTTGCATGATGCATGTGATCCTAGGTGAAAATTTTTGAATTCAATGGTATAAACTTGTATTTTTCACGCTTCCGTTCCTTCACTTTATTATTTGGATAATAGTAACAAACACAAATTAAATGCAAAGTGATCTAAAAGAACGCAATGCCATGGTGAAAACCAACTCAAGTTCAAAATATATTTGGCACTTAAGGTTATGTCATGTTGCAGAAGATAGGATTGCAAAACTGGAGAAAATGGGGATTCTATCCTTATTAGGCTCTGAGCCTACTCCAACTTGTGAATCTTGCCTTTAGGGCAAAATGACTAGATCACCCTTTGTTGGACAAGGGCTAAGAGCTGAAAATATTTTGGAGCTAATTCATAGTGATGTATGTGGTCCATTTAAAGAAATGGCTAGAGGGGGCTTTCATTATTTTATTACCTTTACTGATGATAATTCAAGATTTGGGTATTTGTATTTGATGAAATACAAACATAAATCATTTGAAAAGTTTAAAGAATTTAAATCTGAAGTAGAAAATCAAACAGGAAAGAGTGTTAAAGCTCCTCGATCAGATCATGGAGATGAATATTTGAGTACTGAATTTGAGGAATACTTGAGAGAGCATGGTTTTATCAAAAATGAGGATGAGCCATGTGTATATAAGAAGGTTAGTGACAGTGCTATCACTTTCCTTGTCTTATATGTGGATGACATACTGTTGATGGGTAATGACACAGGTATGTTGACAACTGTAAAGGTATGGTTGTCAAATACATTCTCCATGAAAGACTTAGGGGAGGCAACCTATATTCTTGGGATTCGCATCTATAGAGATAGAGCGAAAAGAATAATTGGTTTATCCCAAAGTCTATACTTGGAAAAGGTGTTAAAGAGGTTTAACATGCTTGATTCCAAGAGAGGATTGTTACCAGTGAGACATGGTATCCACCTTTCTAAAGAGATGTCTCCAAAGACACCTGAAGAAAGAGATAAGATGGCCAGGATTCCATATGCTTCGGCTATTGGAAGTTTAATGTATGCAATGTTGTGTACTAGGCCGGATATCGCATATGCTATTAGTTTGACTAGCAGGTATCAATCCAATCCAGGTTTGGAACACTGGATAGCTGTCAAGAATATCCTTAAGTACTTGAGAAGAACTAAGGATTTATTCTTGATTTATGGAGGTGGAGACTTGTAATTGGATGGTTATACTGATTCTGATTTCCAATCAGATATCAATGATAGAAAGTTTACCTCAGGATATGTGTTCATTTGTAATGGAGGTACAGTCAGTTGGAAGAGTTCCAAACAAAGCACGATTGCAGATTCCACTTGGAGGTCGAGTATATTCGCATCGAATCTCGCAAAGGAAGTTGTTTGGATAAATAAGTTCGTGATGTAACTTACAAGAGTTCCTTCCATTGAGTCGCCAGGTTCCACTACATCGTGACAACAATGGAGCGATTATATAGGCTAAGGAACCAAGGTCTCACCAGAAATCCAAACACATAGAAAGGCGCTACCACATTATCAGAGAAATAGTTGGGCGAGGCGATGTAGCCCTGCAGAAAATAGCATCAGCTGAAAATCAAGCTGATCCATTCACTAAGCCTATGTTGCAGACTCAGTTAGACTGACATCTTGAGAAGATAGGTCTAAGATATTGTAATGAATGGCTCTAGTGCTAGTGGGAGATTGTTAGTAGTATGCCCTAGAGCATATCATTTAGCATGTATCTTGTATATATTTTTATTAATAAAAGGCATTTCCACATTTCCGTTTACATAATATATTTATGTGTAATAGAAAAGGTCCATTGATATTTTGTTAGAAATATTATTCTTAAGTTGTTAAGAATATGAGTGACAATATTTTTAGCACAAAGTATCATAAATAGGTTCACAATTGAGGATACTTCATAATAAGGACATGACTTATCCAGAAAGATTGTATTCATGTTTGTTACCAAGTTATTTATATGAGATATAAATAAGATGGAATGGTGAGTCTCATGCCATATGACAAACATGATAGGCACTTATAAATGATAAGTAGGCCGAACCAGTGACACTTATGACAAGCACATGGAGTTTACTCTTGTCAATGTTTTATCATAAATCATATCGGCATATAATCTTTAGACCAAATAGCACAGTTATCTTGTATATAAGTAGTTTGAGTTTGATACTGCTTTCATACTTGTACTATGTATGGGTATATGGGCATCTGTTGGCTCCTACTAGTTATATATGGAGGTAGGTGTTGATCAAGATGGAATCTGTTCCTCTAAGTAAATAGAGATAAAATCCTATGTTGATTTAATTGTTCTTGATGTTTCAAGTTTCTGGCCAGGACAGATAGATTTATTCAGAAAAGAGTTTCTGATGAGAAAATCTTTTTAATCAAGAACTGGAATTAAAAGAGAACATAATATTCAAAGCAAATGGGGTTTGACATAAACCAAGACTCCAGCTTGAGTTGGGATTTTGTAACAGAGAGATTCTAGTGCATGGTAACATATGATTATAATTGGGTGGCCATGGCATGCTATGCTAGGTGTTAATCATGGTCTATGAGGTTCATAAAATGATTTAGAGAAATCATTTATGGTAAGAAAGAGTTTTGAGGATATTAAGATTTGATATCATGTCTTATTGCCAATTAGTGATGAGCCGAGTAAGTCACACACATACACAAGTTATCTCCTATTTAAATATGATTTAATTAATTAATTAAAGAGTTTAATTGATTAGTTAAATAGGTTTTGTTTGCAATTAAATTGCAAAGTCCCTAGCATGACTTGAAACCAAATCTAGATTATTGGATGTATAGTATAAGTTAAATTTATATTTAACGTATTTAAATATGAATTTAATTAATGAGAAATTAATTTATACAGATTAATTAATTAATTTATATTTGATATAAATTAGAAGAAGAAAAATAATTATTTTGGGTTAAGAACTCAAAATTAAGACACGGGGGCATTTTGGTCATTTCATAGTGTGACACGTGGCACCATGAGATGGTGACACATGGGATTACACATAAGCTTGCCAAATGTTTTTTAATCATGTAAGATGATTAAAATCAAGATTAAATATAGGTTTGACACTTGGCACAATGTGATTGGGCCACTGAAACCTATAGCTAATCAAAGGGTGACATGTGGCAAGGGTTTAATGTGTTAACCTAGCTATATAAGTGTTGTTATGAAAAAGAAAAAACAACCAGCAGCCACTCCTCTCCTTTGTCACGCCATTTTGAGATTCTCCATCTATTCTTCTTCATCTCTGATCAATTCAAAGAGATTAGCCATCAATCTCTTGAATTAAGAGCACTAGAAATTATTTCTAGTGTCCTGTTTACATCTCTAATCTCTTAAAAGGCTCTAATTAATAGAAAAAACTTTAGAAGTTGTTCAAGGGCTTCCATAGGTGTTCTTGGTGTGGACAAGCTAGAGGGACAACATTTGGTGTCCTGAAGACAATTCTCAAAGGCGCAGACACGCTGCAGTGCATCAAGAAGTTAGTGTAATCGTTCTTGATTTAATTTAGGGTTCTAAAATTAATCTGATTAATTTTAAAATCTTAAATGACAAATACAGATCCAAAAACATATTAAAAGAGTTTTAATATGTTGTTTATCATTGAAATCAAATAGATAAAAATAAATCTTGCATGATGCATGTGACCCTAGGTGAAAATTTTTGAATTCAATGGTATAAACTTGTGTTTTTCACGCTTCTGTTCCTTCACTATCCTATAAGGAGCAATAGAAATTGGTGTTATACCTGGCATTATCTCAATAGCAAATTTGACTTCTCTTTCGGGTGGTAAACCAGGTAATTCTTCAGGAAACAGATCTGGGAAGTCTCTTACTGTGGGTATATCACACAGGTTTGGCTTAGCCTGCCTAGTATCAACAACATGTTCTATGTGGGCTTCACAGCCTTTTCTCATTAATCTTATTGTAATTGTGGCTGAGAAGACATTGGACAGGAAATCTGTCCTTTCACCCACAACTGAAATCTCAATACCCTCAAGAGTTTTCAGAGAAATCATGTTCAGTTTACAATCAACTATTGCCTGATGATGTGCTAACCAGTCCATTCCCAAAATCACATGAAACTCATGGAAGGGTAATTCAATTAGGTCTGCCGAGAAATCATACCTCTGAATCCTCAATGGGCAACCTTTATACACCTTATTCACTACCATTCTGTGGCCTAGCAGATTTGTGACTATAATGTCCTGGTCACTTTCCTCTACTGAAACTCCCTTCTCTACGGGTAGCTTGATGGAGATATATGAATGGGTAGATCTTGGATCCACCAATGCATGCACAGGTTGTAACACCATCCCGGTGACTACTCCGTACATCCTACTGTTCCGGTGACCGGTGTCGGTCCGGACAGCTAGAATATCCGGAAAAATATTTAAACTAAAGTGAGGAACCATAATTAACTCAAATATTGATAAGAAAAATTTAGTAAAAATTTTAGAAATAAAATACAAACAAGTTAAACGAGCCGGTGCCCTAGCGATGGGTAATCAAAGGGAAGTTGCGGTTCTCGCAACGAGGAGCCCTAGACCCGGGGAAAAATTCATAAAATAATTTTTCGGACTCCAGAGAAGGGTCATTGAGGTTCCTATGGCATTAGAATGCCAAGAAAATACCTAGAAAAAATTTTCAATCGGTACAGACAATTTTGACCCGTTGAGCCGAACGGAGGGCATTTTAGTCATTTCGCCTTCAGAGGTGATTTTTTGCCAACTTGTCCAGCTAAGTAAATAATTAATATGACATAAAATATGAAGAAACATTACTAGAAATTAAATTGAAAATGAGTAGTGGAGGAAAGAAAAGAAAAATACAACATATGCAATTTATGACATCATTGTGATGTCATTTAAAATTACCAACCAATCACAATTAAGCAACTATTTGACTAACAAATAAAAGAGACTAAAAGAAGACCAAAATAACAAAAAAATGCAGCAGCCATCCCTCTTTCCCATTGCAGCCGAAACCTAGTCCCATAGCCACCCTCCATTAAAGCTTTTTCAAGCTTTAGATTTCCATCATTTCCACCATACTTCCCTACCCTCTAAGTACAAAAATTAATTATTTCACCTTGAGAAGAAGATTGATAGTAAGAAGAAGAGAAGAAAGTGAAGGATTTGAGCTTTTGAAAAGCTCCTAAGTGAGGTTAGTGCTATACTTTCACTCTCACTCCTTTAATCCTTGTTAGAGCATCATTTTAAGATAAGAAATTGTAAGAATTTGAAGTAAATCATATATGTTAGGGTATCTTCAATTTTCGGAAGCCCTAAGGAAGGATGAGTTTGATTGTTTTAATGAACTTAGAGTTGCTAGAAATGATGTTTAAGGTATGAATATGCATGGGTGTTGAACTAGTATGCTAATTAAGGTTTATGAGTAATTTGAATTGGACATTAGGGTTTCGAGAAGTCAAAAATTGACTTGGCTTATGAAATTTTTAGAGAACATTTTAATGGTCAATTAGTGACCATTTTAGGTAAGTTGACCATAATATGGACTGAAAAATATCTTGGCACAGAGAATAACTATGCTGCCTAGGGACAGCAGTAATGGTGACTGAGATTTCAGTCTAATTACACAGCCATAACTTTGGCTGTGTTGGTCCAATCGGTGTTTGGCCAATTGGACATGAAACTAGGCTTATAATGGCACATTTTTGCTGAAGAAACCATGCCCAAAAGACCAAAGCAAGAGGACCAAAAGTTGGCCCCAATCCGGACACCCTGCAACAGCACCTGCAGAAATGACCAAATGAACAGTAACTGTTCATTTGGACATAACTCACTGTAGATTTGGTCAATTGACTTGAAATTTTTACAGAAAAAAGTTAAGACATAGACAAACAAATTTCATGAAGGAACCTACCCCAAATTATTACCAAAACCAATTCAAAAATGCAATCACATTCACTGTTCATGTTACTGTAGATGTGGTAATTTCTGCAGAATGGGAATCCGGCCAGCTGTGGTCCTTGGGCTATATCTGGAGCTAAAAAACTCCAAATGTAGTGATTCAAAAAAGGAAATTCAACTAGACAAAATAAGGAACAACTTTCATGTTTGTCATTTCTTCAAATTCACACTTCAACAGTGCTTAACGGAACAGTAAACATATGCTTCAAAAACTGAAATGTTCTGCCCTCTTGGTTTTAAGTTATAAATGGTAATGGTGACCAATTCCAACAAGTTTTAAAAGCAAAATGTGGTATGTTGGGAGTGCCAAAACCAATGTACCTAATTTCTACCTAAAATTCAACATTTTAGTTGACCATAGAGGTGAATAGTAACACCGAAACTTGAAATTCAAAGATTGAAGAATTTTAAAGTATCGAATGCCCTAGTATACCTAACAAGATTGGTTTGGATAGTTTGGCATGCCAATAGGGTTCAGTTAGCAGTACTGCACATGGCAATATGCCATTCCGTGATTTCATGGCTTTTAGCCATTCTGACCTTGCATTGAGACTTGGCCTTGTGCCTGATATTATTTACAGCTTGTTAGCTGTTCTGTTGCACACCGAGAGATGCATATGTGACCGATGGTGTGACGGCCCGAGGTACTAGGTACCCAGCGCCAGTTTACCCGTTATCCAGTCCAGTCGTCTAGTGTAGGTTACTTGGGCAACCAAATGAATGAAAGTGAACAAAGTTAATGAATTAATGTATATACCCATACTAAACAAATGAATCATACACATTCACTACATATTTGTTTTCTTGATATTTTCTTTTATTTTATTATTGCACCACTAAGCATTATTGCTTAGCGCGTTGCTTTTGCCACGCGAGGTACCGAGGAGAGACGCATCGTGAGCCCAAAGAGACCGCAGACTGGGTGAGTCTATCCTGCAGTTCTGCTCAGTGTCCGTGTCACCTCAACTTCTGCAGTGCATTGGTAGGACACTAGGTGTCATTTTGACATTTTGTAACTAAATTTTGATTTTCTCATATGAAATTAAACTTGTGTAATGTATATTGATGTTTATGTAAATTATGAAAATTGTATTTGTGAATGGAAAAGTAAATGTTTATTTGTGATTTATATGTGATCATCACATGTGATGGATGAATGAGAATTGAAATTGAAATGTTGAGATCTTGATATTGAGTTTTGTGATGATATTGGAGTTGAGACTGAATGAATTTGTTTATTGGAAGTGTTTTTCACAGTTCCAAGAACTGTTTTCTCCATTTTTAGCCGGTACTCAGCCAGATTTTCTTTAAAATTTTCGGAACCTCAAATAAATTAGGATTTCAATAAATGACTTAAATGAGTTATATTCAAAGTTATGATGAAAATTAATTAAGGTATATTAGAGTGTGCCGGTACACCGTGTGGCATTACTTACTCGTGTACCGCATACTGCACGGGGTGTCACATTTAGTGGTATCAGAGAACGGTTTAAGCGTTTCTGGTCCTAGATTGAGTCCATACCATGCATTGCATTTGTAAGAGTCGAGGTGACACTAATGCAGATCTGTTTGTTTTTCTTATTTTGAATAGGATATGGACTCTTCATCTCAGAGAGCAGTCAAGGAGGAAGTGGAGAGTCATGCTCCACTGCAAAGAAATGAGACTGGGGATAGGGGAGAACCTACTCCGCCAGCTCAAGCAGAGCCTACTCAGCCTCCACAGGCCATGTTTCAGCAAATGGCCGATTTCTTTAGACAAATGGCCGGGGTAATGCCAGCACCACCACCACCACCACCAGCTCCACAACCAAAATCACACCTGGAAAGGCTAAGAAAGTTTGGAGCAGTGGACTTCTTCGGGAAGAGAGAAGATGACTCTGTTGCAGCCGAGAATTGGTTGAACAGAACGGGCAGAGTTCTAAAACAACTCCACTGCACTCCAGAGCAAAACCTGGAAGCTGTTGTATCCCTGTTGCAAGACGATGCATATGAATGGTGGGACACGATTGTCAGTGAAGTGTCGCTTAAGTCAGAATTTGGGACTTCTTTCTCTCCGAGTTCAAGAAGAAATATGTGGGTACTGTATACCTGGAAGAGAGAAGAAGAGAGTTCATTAACCTGAGGCAGAGACAGCTATCAGTGGCCGAGTATGAGAAGGAATTTGTCCGATTAAGCCGCTACGGAAGGGAGATAGTCCCTAATGAAGTTGAAAGGTGTAAGAGATTTGAAGAGGGACTAAATGATAACATCAAGATCCAGCTCACTGCCTTGGGAATCACAGAATTTAGCAAGTTAGTGGAAGCTGCAATAAGGGTTGAAAAAGTGAGAATCAGTGAGCAGACTGAGAAGGATAGACGAGAAGAGGGCCCAGTCGGTCTTGTTCAGCTCCTACATCTGGGAAGAGGTTCAAAGGTCCACCTGCACAGAGTTCAGGTCAGCCACATGGTCAGGGTCAGTCTCAGGGGCCCAGGCCACAGTTCACCCCTAGGAGAGGTCAGTCCACACCATCAGTGGGCAGCTCTCCAGGGATGGGGTTCAGGGGACCAGCCCCAACATCTTCTGCATGTCCACAGCATGCGAAATGGCACAAGGGAGAGTGTTGAGAGTAATCGGTGCTGTTTAAGATGTGGGTCGATGAGCATCACCGAGGAACCGCCACGAACTACTACACTACTCTAACACAAGCAGGACATGCTCCTGCACTACGAGAGGTAGAAAATCTGGTAAGTCCGATGCGGTGGGACCATCACAGAGGCTGCATCCGAGCGGCGAGAGGCCGATAAATGCACCACCCGCCATAAATTATGCCCCGAGAGCTCGGGAGGAGCAAGATGCCGGACGTCATCGAGTGCGTTCTCCTCTACAATACTCCTGTGCATGCATTGGTGGATCGGATCCACTCATTCCTACATTTGCATCAACTTACCGTAGAAAGGGGGATACTAATAGGGGAGAGTGACCAAGACATTCTGGTCACTAATCCATTGGGTCACAGTGTAGTGGTGAACAAGGTATACAAGGGTTGCCCGTTAAAGATTCAGGGGTATGAATTCTTAGCAGACCTGATTGAGTTGCCCTTCCACGAGTTTGACGTGATTTTGGGAATGGACTGGTTGTCACGTCATCAGGCAATAGTTGATTGCAAACTGAAGAGGATTTCTCTGAAAACTCCAGAGGGTAATGAGATTACAGTTGTGGGGGAAAGGACAGATTTCTTGTCCAATGTCATCTCAGCCACAGTTGCAAGAAGAATGATGAGAAAAGGCTGTGAAGCCTACCTAGCACATGTGGTGGATACTAGGCAGGCTAAGCCAAATTTGAGTGATATACCCACAGTAAAAGACTTCCCAGAAGTATTTCCTGAAGAATTGCCTGGCTTGCCGCCAGAAAGGGAAGTTGAATTTGCTATTGAGACAACTGCGGTACAAAGACCCATTTCCATTGCTCCTTATAGGATGGCACCCACTGAATTGAGGGAGTTGAAAACTCAGTTGCAAGAGTTGCTTGATAAGGGGTTCATACGCCCCAGTGTGTCACCATGGGGAGCGCCAGTGCTGTTTGTGAAAAAGAAGGATGGGACTTTGAGGCTATGCATTGATTACCGGCAGTTGAATAAAGTGACAGTGAAGAATAAATATCCGTTGCCTAGAATTGATGATCTGTTTGATCAGTTGAAGGGAGCAGGAGTATTTTCTAAGATTGATCTCAGATCAGGGTATCATCAGTTGAGGGTGAAGGATGCAGATGTGCCAAAGACTGCATTCAGGACCCGGTACGGGCATTATGAGTTTCTGGTGATGCCCTTTGGCCTAACAAATGCACCAGCGGCATTCATGGACCTTATGAACCGTATCTTCCATCCATACTTAGATCGGTTCGTAGTGGTCTTTATTGATGATATTTTGGTGTATTCCAAGACCAAAGAAGAACATGATGAGCATTTGAGGATTGTTCTGCAAACCCTGAGAGAAAAGGAGCTGTATGCTAAGTTGTCCAAGTGTGACTTTTGGCTGAATGAAATTGCATTCCTTGGACACATAGTGTCAGTTGATGGGATTAGGGTGGATCCCAAGAAAATAGAAGCAATGATGGAATGGAAGCCTCCCAGAAATACAACTGAGGTCAGAAGCTTCTTGGGGCTAGTCGGGTATTACAGAATATTTGTGAAGGAATTTTCTTTAATAACTGCTCCAATGACCAAGTTGTTACACAAGAATGTCAGATTTGACTGGAATGACAAGTGTCAGACCAGTTTTGAGAGGTTAAAGGCTATGTTGATAGAGGTGTTAGTAGTATGCCCTAGAGCATATCATTTAGTATGTATCTTGTACATATTTTTATTAATAAAGGCATTTCCACTTTTCCTTTTACATAATATATTTATGTGTAATAGAAAAGGTCCATTGATATTTTGTTAGAAATATTATTCTTAAGTTGTTAAGAATATGAGTGACAATATTTCTAGCACGAAGTATCATAAATAGGTTCACAATCGAGGATACTTCATAATAAGGACATGACTTATCCAGAAAGAGTGTATTCATGTTTGTTCCCAAGTTATTTATATGAGATATAAATAAGATGGAATGGTGAGTCTCATGCCATATAACAAACATGATAGGCACTTATAAATGATAAGTAGGCCGAACCAGTGACACTTATGACAAGCACATGGAGTTTACTCTTGTCAATGTTTTGTCATAAATCATATCTTTGCATATAATCTTTAGACCTGAGATAACACAGTTATCTTGTATATAGGTAGTTTGAGTTTGATCCTGCTTTCATACTTGTACTGTGTATGGGTATATGGGCATCTGTTGGCTCCTACTAGTTATATATGGAGGTAGGTGTTGATCAAGATGGAATCTGTTCCTCTAAGTAAATAGAGATAAAATCCTATGTTCATATAATTGTTATAGATGTTTCAAGTTCTGGCCAGACAGATAGATTTATTCAAAAGAGTTTCGATGAGAAAATCTTTTAATCAAGAACTGGAATTAAAAGAGAACATAATATTAATAGCAAATGGAGTTAGACATAAACCATGACTCCACTTGAGTTGGGATTTTGTAGCAGAGAGAGATTCTAGTGCATGGTAACATATGATTATAGGTTCATTTAAGGTAAACCTTATTACTAATTGGGTGGCCATGGCATGCTATGCTAGGTGTTAACCATGGTCTATGAGGTTCATAAAATGATTTAGAGAAATCATTTATGGTAAGAAAGAGTTCTGATGATATAAAGAGTTGATATCATTTCTCATTGCCAATTAGTGATGAGCCTAGTAAGTCACACACATACACAAGTTATCACCTGATTAAATATGATTTAATTAATTAAGTAAAGAGTTTAATTGATTAATTAAATAGATTTGTTTTTTAATTAATTTGCAAATTCACTATCATGACTTGAAACCAAATCTAGATTATTGGATTTTTAGTATAAATTAAATTTATATTTAAAGTGTTTAAATATGAATTTAATTAATTAGAAATTAATTAATAGAGATTAATTAATTAATTTATATTTGATATAAATTAATTAGAAGAAGAAAATAATTATTTTGGGTTAAGAACTCAAAATTAAGACACAGGGGCATTTTGGTCATTTCACGATTACAGACACGTGGCACCATGAGATGGTGACACATGGCATAACACATAAGCTTGCAAATGTTTTTAATCATGTAAGATGATTAAAATCAAGATTAAATAGAGGTTTGACACTTGGCACAATGTGATTGGGTCACTTAAACCTAGAGCTAATCAAAAGGTGACATGTGGCTAGGGTTTAATGTGTTAACCTAGCTATTTAAGTGTGGTTATGAAATGAAAACATAACCAGCAGCCTCTCCTCTCAGATGTCACGCCACTTTGAGCCTCTCTAGCTATTTCTCTTCATCTCTCATCAATTCAAAGAGATTAGCCATCAATCTCTTGAATTAAGAACACTAGAAATTGTTTCTAGTGTCCTGTTTACATCTTTAATCTCTTAAAAGGCAGAACTTGATTTTCTAATTAATAGAAAAAGCTTTAGAAGCCATTCAAGGGCTGCCATAGGTGTTCTTGGTGTGGACAAGCTAGAGGGACAACATCTGGTGTCCTAAAGACGAATCTCAAAGGCGCAGATACTGCAAAGACATCAAGAGGTTAGTGTAATCGTTCTTGATTTAATCTAGGGTTCTAAAATTAATCTGATTAATTTTAAAATCTTAAATGGCAAATACAGATCCAAAAACATATTAAAAGAGTTTTAATATGTTGTTTATCATTGAAATCAAATAGATAAAAATAAATCTTGCATGGTGCATGTGACCCTAGGTGAAAATTTTTGAATTGAATGGTATAAACTTGTGTTTTTCACGCTTCCGTTCCTTCAATTGGTATCAGAGCCACTATTTTCCATTTAGATTGTTTATTATATGATTTAATTGTATGATTTGATCATGAGATGATTGATCCATTGCTGGTTGGATCAAGAGGTGTGGCGGCACACATGGTGAAGACACCATTGGTGGCGGCAACAATGGTTCAATGGGTGGTTCATGGTTTGGCTTTTAATTCTGCAATTGTTGTATGATATAAGGCCTATTCTTTGACTAATTAAAGTGTTTAATTAGTTGTTTTAATCACACAATTAAATTATGATTCAAATATGAATTTTAAAAGTTGTTTGAATGTGATTCAAATCTGAATTTTTAAAGTTGTTTGAATCATATTTAAATCTGATTTTTTAAAATTGATTCAATAAAATTCAGATCTGATTTTTTAAAAAATATTTGAATGTGATTCAAAAATGTTTGAATGTGATTCAAATCTGAATTTTTGAAGTTGTTTGAATGTGATTCAAATCTGAATTTTTAAATTTGTTTGAATGAGATTCAAATCTGAATTTTTAAATTTATCTGAATTATATTCAAATCTGGATTTTTAAGTTGAATATGAGATATTCAATTTAATTTAAGAATGTATGTTTTATTTAATTGTTAAATAGTGATATGCATGATGGATGATTATGGACTATAAAAGACCAATGTGATTTGATTTATTTCTTTTATGTTTCTTTGGGATTGTAAATTAATTTATTTTAATTTATTTTGGGCATGTATTATTAAGTTTGTAATATTTTTGGGTTGTAATTTCATTTATTTAAGTTCTTGTAAATTCGCCTTGGTATGCCAAGGATTACTAAGTAATATTGGATTACAAGAAGTTCAAGGAGGTCAAGAGCATTGGTGGGACCAGTGGGAGGAATTCAATATCAAGTGTTGATTATGTACTCCTTCAGCAACTCTTGTAAAATGAATGAATGAAATGCACCTAGGAATGCCCTGATTCAATTCTTAGTGGCTCAGAATTGAATCCCTTAGAAAGTCCATGATCATACCATTTTTACTGCTTATCCATGAATGCATGAGATGTATGGGAATGTATGCAATTATATGATATATGCATGCTAAATGGATAATGTGCAAAGTGAGACCTTAATAGTAATTAGGATGGCTATAAAATCTTCCAAACAAATGATTAAGTTGGAAATGCTATAATTAAAGTAATTATAACATAAGCCCTCCATTGGGGCAATTATTTTAAGAAATTTTAAATAGTTGCATGAGATGCAATTAATTTAAGAGATTTTCTTAAGAAATAATTGTTAAGCATGAGATCTTGTAAATATGTAAATGGTTTGGTGGCCAATATTGGATGTACCTGAGGACATTAAAATTATTTACATAATTACTGGCTCAATGGGATCAACTTAACTAATGCAAGATAAGTCAATAATGGATGTACCTGAGATTTTGAGCATTAGGGGCTAGGTAAAGGATTGAACCTCACATGAGATGTGATGGGCAAGGAGTTGCTCACTTATAGTTTATTGTAATTCCAATAATGGATGTACCTGAGGATGATCAATAGAATTATAAGAATTCAATCACCCACTAGAAATCCATCCAACTAGGATTTTCGTTTTCTACTTTGGAAGTGTAGGATTCGCTAAGTTAGTGGGAGGACCAATTTGATTAAAAGACCATAATCATTTTGGTTAATTACATGATACATTTACTAATTAATCTGGTTATTTTCTGCAGTTAATTTTCAGATAAAAATGAGCACAAAACAACCAACACCATCCAATATCCTTGCAAGCATACTTGATCACAATATGTTGACAGGACCAAACTGTCTGAGTGGCTAAGAAATTTGAAACTTGTCCTGAACCTTGAACATATAGGATATGTTCTAGATTCAAATGTTCCTGGTCCCTTACCTCCAGAGGCCACACAAGAGGAACATGAAACTTTGGACAAGTGGAAGGAGCATGATATGAGAGCTAAGTGTTACATGCTTGCTTCCATGAGTAATGAGTTACAGAAGCAACATGAGAACATGCAGAGTGCTAGTGAGATCCTCCTTCACCTACAAGAGTTGTGTGGTGAGCACAGCAGGAATGCTAGGTATGAGATATCTAGACAGCTATTCCGTATGAGGATGTCTGAGGGACAGAATGTTGGGGATCGTGTCCACAAGATGATTCGGCTGATTGAGCAGTTGGAACATCTTGACTTCAACATGGATTTCCAACTACAGATGGATTTGATCCTTCAGTCCCTTCCTGTGTCTTTTGGGAATTTTATGACAAATTTCCATATGACTAAACAGGAATGCACCTTAGCTGGTTTACTCAACATGCTGGTTATTGCCCAAATGAATATGCCGGGCAATAAAGGAAAAGAGGTAGCTTTAATTGCATCTTCTTTTGCTGGAAAGTCCAACAAGAAGAAGGGCAATAAGAAAAAGAAACTTCAGATTCCTGGTCCTTTCAAGAAAATAGCTAAACAGAAAGGGAAGACCAAAGCTGACAAAGGCAAAGGAAAGTATTTCACTGCCAACAGGAAAGTGTTTCCATTGCCAACATGAAAGTGTTTCCATTGCCAGTAAGAAAGTGTTTCCACTGGCCAGAGTATAGCAATCTAAAAGAATGCAATGCCATGGTGAAAACCAACTAAAGTTCAAAATATATTTGGCACTTAAGGTTATGTCATGTTGCAGAAGATAGGATTGCAAAACTGGAAAAAATGGGGATTCTATCCTCATTGGGCTCTGAGCCTACTCCAACTTGTGAATCTTGCCTTCAGGGCAAAATGACTAGATCACCCTTTGTTGGACAAGGGCTAAGAGCTGAAAATATTTTGGAGCTAATACATAGTGATGTATGTGGTCCATTTAAAGAAATGGCTAGAGGGGGTTTTCATTGTTTTATTACCTTTACTGATGATAAATCAAGGTTTGGGTATTTGTATTTGATGAAATACAAACATGAATCTTTTGAAAAGTTCAAAGAATTTAAATCAAGTAGAAAATCAAACAGAAAGAATATTAAAGTTCTTCGATCGATTGTGGAGGTGAATATTTGAGTCGAATTTGATGAATACTTGAGAGAGCATGGCATTGTTTCTCACCGACTCTCCAGAACGCCACAGCTGAATGGTGTATCTGAAAGGAGAAATCGTACCCTATTGGATATGGTACATAGTATGATGAGCTATACTGATATGCCAATCTTCTTTTGGGGATTTGCATTAGAATCAGCTTTGTATATTCTGAATAGAATTCCATCAAAATCAGTTTCTTCCACAACTTATGAGATATGGCATGGAAGAAAACCAAGTCTTAAGCATGTTAAGATTTGGGGTCAAATTTTATATCAAAAAGTCAACACCGATAAATTGGAGACCGGATCGTAAAAGGTCGATTTGTTGGATATCCAAAAGATAGTTTTGGATATTATTTTTATTTGCCTACTTCACAAAAGGTTGTGATAAGTAGAGATGCCACATTTCTTGAACAACAGTTTGTTCAAGAAGGAGGCAAAGGAAGGCAAATAGAGTTAGAATTGGAGAATTCTGACCAACCAACAGATCAGATGGATATAGATCCATCTAGTCAACCTATACCTATTGATGAAACATCTACATCTGTTCCTCGTAGAACAACCAGGGTATCTCACCCACCAGTGAGATATGGTTTTCTTCATGAAGAAGAACAAGAGTTGTCTACTCATGAAGAAGTAGATCATGGAGATGATCCACTTACCTATGAAAAAGCTATATCAGATATAGACTCTTCAAAATGGATTGATGCTATGAAATCCGAAATTGATTCCATGTATAAGAATCAAGTTTGGGATCTTGTTGACCCACCTGAAGGTATTGTACCTATAGGGAACAAATGGGTTTTCAAGAAGAAAATTGGTTCTAATGGAAAGGTAGAGACCTATAAGGCAAGGCTAGTAGCGAAAGGGTTTCGCCAAAGGCAAGGAATAGACTATGAGGAGACTTTCTCGCCTGTTGCCATGCTTAAATCAATTAGGATTTTATTAGCAATAGCTGCATACTATGATTATGAGATTTGGCAGATGGATGTCAAAACAGCTTTTCTCAATGGATACATTGAAGAAAACATTTTCATGGAACAACCTAAGGGATTTGAATCCCAAGATGGTTCCAAGGTATGCAAGCTAAAGCGATCCATTTATGGGTTGAAATAAGCTTCGAGGAGTTGGAACATCCGTTTTGATGAAGCCATTAAATCCTTTGGTTTTATCAAAAAAAGAGGATGAGCCATGTGTATATAAGAAGTTTAGTTACAGTGCTATCACTTTCATTGACTTATATGTTCATGACATACTGTTTATTCGTAATGACACAGGAAAGTTGACGACTATAAAGGTATGGTTGTCAAATACATTCTCCATGAAAGACTTAGGGAGGCAACCTATATTCTTGGGATTCGCATCTATAGAGATAGAGCGAAAAGAATAATAGGTTTATCCCAAAGTCTATACTTGGAAAAGGTGTTAAAGAGGTTTAACATGCTTGATTCCAAGAGAGGATTGTTACCAGTGAGACATGGTATCCATCTTTCTAAAGAGATGTCTCCAAAGACACCCGAAGAAAGAGATAAGATGGTCAGATTCCATATGCTTGGCTATTGGAAGTTTAATGTATGCAATGTTGTGTACTAGGCCTGATATCGCATATGCTATTAGTTTGACTAGCGGTATCAATCCAATCCAGTTTGGAACTCGATAGTGTCAAGAATATCCTTAAGTACTTGAGAAGAACTAAGGATTTATTCTTGATTTATGGAGGTGGAGACTTGCAATTGGATGGTTATACCGATTCGATTTCCAATCGATATCGATGATAGAAAGTCTACCTCTGGATATGTGTTCATTTGTAATGGAGGTGCGATCGGTTGGAAGAGTTCCAAACAGAGCACTACCGCAGATTCCACCATCGAGGTGAGTATATTCTCGCATCGATCTGCAAAGCGAAGTCGCTTGGATAAAGAAGTTCGTGACGAACTTACAAGAGTTCCTTCCATTGAGTCAGCGGTTCCACTACACCGTGACAATAATGGAGCGATCATACAAAGCTAAGGAACTAAGGTCTCACCCAAAATCCAAATACATAGAAAGGCACTACCACATTATCAGAGATATAGCTGGGCAAGGCGATGTAGCCATGCAGAAAATAGCATCAGCTGAAAATCCAGCTGATCCATTCACTAAGCCTATGTCACAGACTCAGTTACACCGACATCTTGAGAAGATAGGTCTAAGATATTGTAATGAATGGCTCTAGTGCTAGTGGGAGATTGTTAGTAGTATGCCCTAGAGCATATCATTTAGTATGTATCTTGTACATATTTTTATTAATAAAGGCATTTCCACTTTTCCGTTTACATAATATATTTATGTGTAATAGAAAAGGTCCATTGATAGTTTGTTAGAAATATTATTCTTAAGTTGTTAAGAATATGAGTGACAATATTTCTAGCACGAAGTATCATAAATAGGTTCACAATCGAGGATACTTCATAATAAGGACATGACTTATCCAGAAAGATTGTATTCATGTTTGTTCCCAAGTTATTTATATGAGATATAAATAAGATGGAATGGTGAGTCTCATGCCATATAACAAACATGATAGGCACTTATAAATGATAAGTACGCCGAACCAGTGACACTTATGACAAGCACATGGAGTTTACTCTTGTCAATGTTTTGTCATAAATCATATCAGTGCATATAATCTTTAGACCTGAGATAACACAGTTATCTTGTATATAGGTAGTTTGAGTTTGATCTTGCTTTCATACTTGTACTGTGTATGGGTATATGGGCATCTGTTGGCTCCTACTAGTTATATATGGAGGTAGGTGTTGATCAAGATGGAATCTGCCTCTAAGTAAATAGAGATAAAATCCTATGTTCATTTAATTGTTCTTGATGTTTCAAGTTCTGCCAGACAGATAGATTTATTCGTAAAAGAGTTTCGATGAGAAAAATCTTTTAATCAAGAACTGGAATTAAAAGAGAACATAATATTCATAGCAAATGGAGTTTGACATAAACCATGACTCAAATTGAGTTGGGATTTTGTAATGAGAGATTCTAGTGCATGGTAACATATGATTATAGGTTCATTTAAGGTAAACCTTATTACTAATTGGGTGGCCATGGCATGCTATGCTAGGTGTTAACCATGGTCTATGAGGTTCATAAAATGATTTAGAGAAATCATTTATGGTAAGAAAGAGTTCTGATGATATAAAGAGTTGATATCATTTCTCATTGCCAATTAGTGATGGGCATAGTAAGTCACACACATACACAAGTTATCACCTAATTAAATATGATTTAATTAATTAATTAAAGAGTTTAATTGATTAATTAAATAGATTTGGTTTGCAATTAAATTGCAAAGTCCCTAGCATGACTTGAAACCAAATCTAGATTATTGGATGTGTAGTATAAATTAAATTTATATTTAAAGTGTTTAAATATGAATTTAATTGATGAGAAATTAATTAATAGAGATTAATTAATTAATTTATATTTGATATAAATTAATTAGAGGAAGAAAATAATTATTTTTGGTTAAGAACTCAAAATTAAGACACAGGGGCATTTTGGTCATTTCACAGTGTGACACGTGGCACCATGAGATGTTGACACATGGCATAACACATAAGCTTGCCAAATGTTTTTAATCATGTAAGATGATTAAAATCAAGATTAAATATAGGTTTGACACTTGGCACAATGTGATTGGGTCACTTAAACATAGAGCTAATCAAAAGGTGACATGTGGCTAGGGTTTAATGTGTTAACCTAGCTATTTAAGTGTGGTTATGAAAAGAAAACATAACCAGCAGCCTCTCCTCTCATATGTCATGCCACTTTGAGCCTCTCCAGCTATTTCTCTTCATCTCTCATCAATTCAAAGAGATTAGCCATCAATCTCTTGAATTAAGAACACTAGAAATTGTTTCTAGTGTCCTGTTTACATCTTTAATCTCTTAAAAGGCAGAACTTGATTTTCTAATTAATAGAAAAAGCTTTAGAAGCCATTCAAGGGCTGCCATAGGTGTTCTTGGTGTGGACAAGCTAGAGGGACAACATCTGGTGTCCTAAAAACGAATCTCAAAGGCGCAGATACGCTGCAGCACATCAAGAGGTTAGTGTAATCGTTCTTGATTTAATCTAGGGTTCTAAAATTAATCTGATTAATTTTAAAATCTTAAATGGAAAATACAGATCCAAAAACATATTAAAAGAGTTTTAATATGTTGTTTATCATTGAAATCAAATAGATAAAAATAAATCTTGCATGGTGCATGTGACCCTAGGTGAAAATTTTTGAATTCAATGGTATAAACTTGTGTTTTTCACACTTCCGTTCCTTCAAGAGGCACCAGTGTTAATACAGCCAGTGTCAAGAAAGGACTTCGTGGTCTATAGTGATGCTTCTCATAATGGGTTAGGGTGTGTATTGATGCAGGAGGGAAAGGTGGTCGCTTATGCTTCCAGGCAGCTAAGGCCACATGAACAGAATTACCCTATCCATGATCTAGAGCTTGCAGCAATTATCTTCGCACTGAAGATATGGAGGCATTACTTGTATGGTGAAAAGTGTTACATTTACACGGACCACAAAAGCCTGAAATATTTGCCAACTCAGAGGGAGCTCAACCTTAGACAGAGGCGATGGATTGAGTTCCTGAAGGATTATGATTGTGTGATTAACTACCATCCTGGGAAGGCAAATGTAGTTGCTGATGCTTTGAGCAGAAAGTCCATCACAGCTTTGAGATCGTTTAATGCCCGTCTATCTTTGATTCAAGATAGAGCTATTTTGGCTGAGTTGCAAGTGAGGCCAAACCTGCTACAACAGATTTTAGATGGGCAAAAAGTAGATGAAAAGTTACTGGCTATTATGAGCAAAATCCCAGAAGGAAAAGCAGCTGACTATGAGGTGAAAGCAGATGGGTGTCTGCCCTACAAAGGAAGACTGTGTGTACCAGATAATGGGGAATTGAAGGCCAGTATTCTAAAAGAGGCACACACCAGTGTATATGCTATGCACCTGTGAAGTACAAAGATGTATCATGATCCAAGCTTGATTGGTGGTCTGGTATGAAGAAGGACATAGCTGACTATGTGACTAAATGCTTGACATGTCAGCAAGTCAAGGCAGAACATCAAGTTCCATCGGGTTTGCTACAGCCTATACGCATACCTGAATGGAAATGGGATCGGGTCACCATGGATTTTGTAAGTGGTCTACCTCTCACCCGGAAGAAACATGATGCAGCATGGGTGATAATTGATAGATTGACAAAGTCAGCACACTTTCTGCCGATTAGACCGACTACTCACCGGAGAAGTTAGCGTAATGTATATCGCTGAGATAGTTAGATCGCATGGAATTCCACTTTCCATCATATCTGATCGAGACCCAAGGTTTACATCGAGATTTTGGAAGAAGTTGCATGAGTCCTTGGGTACACAACTCCACTTCAGCACAGCTTTCCATCCTCAGACGGATGGGCAATCAGAAAGAGTAATCCAGGTAAACAATTGAAACCAATGGAATTGATACAAATATTGAATTGAAATGATAACAATAACATGAAATATATGTCAGGTCCTTGAGGATATGCTGAGGAGTTGTGTCATTGAGTTTGAAGGAAGTTGGGATAGATACCTCCCACTGGCAGAATTTGCATACAACAATAGCTATCAAGCTAGCATCCAAATGGCCCCATATGAAGCACTGTATGGGAGGAAATGTAGAACTCCAGTGTGCTGGACTGAATTGGGCAAAGATAAGCTGGTAGGGCCAGACCTGGTGAAACAGACTGAGGAGAAAGTGAAACTAATCAAAGCTAATCTGAAGGTTGCCTCGCATGCATGTAAATCTTATGCCGACCAAGAGAAAAGAAATAGAATATGTGGTTGGTGATAAAGTGTTCCTCAAGGTGTCACCGTGGAAGAAAGTACTGAGGTTTGGAAGAAAAGGTAAGTTAAGCCCTAGGTTCATTGGCCCATATGAAGTCATTGAACGTGTGGGTCCAGTGGCCTACAAAGGCTTTACCACCGTAGTGGACAAGATTCACAATGTGTTTCACGTATCCATGCTCGTAAGATACCGCTGATCCTTCACATGTCATCTCCAGAGAAGAAATTGAAATACAACCGATTTGACATATGAAGAAGAACCTCTACGGATCTTGGCTCGGGAAGTGAAAGAGTTGAGAAAAAAGCAGATTCCACAGGTGAAAGTGCTTTGGAGGCACCACAACACAGAGGAGGCAACTTGGGAAAGTGAAGAGACGATGAGGCAACAGTTCCCTCAACTGTTTGCATCAGGAAAATTTCGAGGACGAAATTTAAATTAGAGGGGAAGAGTTGTAACACCCTTCTGGTAACTACTCCGTACATCCAACTGTTCCGGTGACCGGTGTCGGTCCGGACAGCTAGAATATCCGGAAAAATATTTAAACTAAAGTGAGGAACCATAATTAACTCAAATATTGATAAGAAAAATTTAGTAAAAATTTTAGAAATAAAATACAAACAAGTTAAACGAGTAGGTGCCTAGCGATGGGTAACTGTGAGGGAAGTTGCGGTTCTCGCAACGAGGAGCCCTAGACCGGGGGAAAAATTAATAAAATAATTTTTGGGACTCCAGAGAAGGGTCATTGAGGTTCCTATGGCATTAGAATGCCAAGAAAATACCTAGAAAAATTTTTCAATCCAGATGCATAATTTTGACCCGTTGAGCCGAACGGAGGGCATTTTGGTCATTTCGCCTTCAGAGGTGATTTTTTGCCGACTTGTCCAGCTAAGTAAATAATTAATATGACATAAAATATGAAGAAACATTACTGGAAATTAAATTGAAAATGAGTAGTGGAGGAAAGAAAAGAAAAATACAACATATGCAATTTATGACATCATTGTGATGTCATTTAAAATTACCAACCAATCACAATTAAGCAACTATTTGACTAACAAATAAAAGAGACTAAAAGAAGACCAAAATAACAAAAAAATGCAGCAGCCATCCCTCTTTCCCATTGCAGCCGAAACCTAGTCCCATAGCTACCCTCCATTAAAGCTTTTTCAAGCTTTAGATTTCCATCATTTCCACCATATTTCCCTACCCTCTAAGTACAAAAATTAATTATTTCACCTTGAGAAGAAGATTGATAGTAAGAAGAAGAGAAGAAAGTGAAGGATTTGAGCTTTTGAAAAGCTCCTAAGTGAGGTTAGTGCTATACTTTCACTCTCACTCATTTAATCCTTGTTAGAGCATCATTTTAAGATAAGAAATTGTAAGAATTTGAAGTAAATCATATATGTTAGGGTATCTTCAATTTTCGGCAGCCCTAAGGAAGGATGAGTTTGATTGTTTTAATGAACTTAGAGTGGCTAGAAATGATGTTTAAGGTATGAATATGCATGGTTGTTGAACTAGTATGCTAATTAAGGTTTATGAGTAATTTGAATTGGACATTAGGGTTTTGAGAAGTGAAAAATTGACTTGGCTTATGAAATTGTTAGAGAACTTTTTAATAGTCAATTAGTGACCATTTTAGGTAAGTTGACCATAATATGGACTGAAAAATAGCTTGGCAAAGAGAATGACTATGCTGCCTAGGGACAGCAGTAATGGTGACTGAGATTTTAGTCCAATTACACAGCCATAACTTTGGCTGTGTTGGTCCAATCGGTGTTTGGCCAATTGGACATGAAACTAGGATTATAATGGCACATTTTTTCTGAAGAAACCATGCCCAAAAGACCAAAGTAAGAGGACCAAAAGTTGGCCCCAATCCGGACACCCTGCAACAGCACCTGCAGAAATGACCAAATGAACAGTAACTGTTCATTTGGCCATAACTCACTGTAGATTTGGTCAATTGACCTGAAATTTTTACAGAAAAAAGGTAAGACATAGACAAACAACTTTCATGAAGGAACCTACCCCAAATTATGACCAGAACCAATTCAAAAATGCAATCACAGTCACTGTTCATGTTACTGTAGATGTGGCAAATTCTGCAGAATGGGAATCCGGCCAGCTGTGGTCTTTGGGCTATATCTAGAGCTACAAAACTCCAAATGGAGTGATTCAAAAAAGGAAATTCAACTAGACAAAATAAGGAACAACTTTCATGTTTTTCATTTCTTCAAATTCACACTGTAACAGTGCTAAATGGAACAGTAAACATATGCTTCAAAAACTGAAATTTTCTGCCCTCTTGGTTTTTTAAGTTAGAAATGGTAATGGTGACCAATTCCAACAAGTTTTAAAAGCAAAATGTGGTATGTTGGGAGTGCCAAAACCAATGTACCTAATTTATACCTAAAAGTTAACATTTTAGTTGACCATAGAGGTGAATAGTAACACCAAAACTGGAAATTCAAAGATTGAAGAATTTTAAAGTATCGAATGCCCTAGTATACCTAACAAGATTGGTTTGGATAGTTTGGCATGCCAATAGGGTTCAGTTAGCAGTACTGCACATGGCAATATGCCATTCCGTGATTTCATGGCTTTTAGCCATTCTGACCTTGCATTGAGACTTGGCCTTGTGCCTGATATTATTTACAGCTTGTTAGCTGTTCTGTTGCACACCGGGAGATGCATATGTGACCGATGGTGTGATGGCCCGAGGTACTAGGTACCCAGCTCCAGTTTACCCGTTATCCAGTCTAGTCATCTAGTGTAGGTTACTTGGGCAACCAAATGAATGAAAGTGAACAAAGTTAATGAATTAATGTATATACCCATACTAAACAATTGAATCATACACATTCACTACATATTTGTTTTCTTGCTATTTTCTTTTATTTTATTATTGCACCACTAAGCATTATTGCTTAGCGCGTTGCTTTTGCCACGCGTAGGTACTGGAGATACAGATCGTGAGCCCAGTAGACCGCAGACTGGGTGAGTCTATCCTGCAGTTCTGCTCAGTGTCCGTGTCACCTCAACTTCTACAGTGCATTGGTAGGACACTAGGTGTCATTTTGACATTTTCTAACTAACTTTTGATTTTCTCATATGAAATTAAACTTGTGTAATGTATATTGATGTTTATGTAAATTATGAAAATTATATTTGTGAATGGAAAAGTAAATGTTTATTTGTGATTTATATGTGATCATCACATGTGATGGATGAATGAGAATTGAAATTGAAATGTTGAGATCTTGATATTGAGTTTTGTGATGATATTGGAGTTGAGAATGAATGAATTTGTTTATTGGAAGTGTTTTTCACAGTTCCAAGAACTGCTTTTTCTCCATTTTTAGCCAGATCACTACGGATTTTCTTTAAAATTTTGGAACCTCAAATAAATTAGGATTTCAATAAATGACTTAAATGAGTTATATTTTACAAGTTATATTCAAAGTTATGATGAAAATTAATTAAGGTATATTAGAGTGTGCCAGACACCGTGTGGCATTACTTACTCTGCATACTTGTACACTGCACGGGTGTCACATGTGTAAAGTGTAGAGGAAGAATATACCCCTGATAACATCTGGGGCATCTTACTCTTCCTGGGCTCTCATGACATAAGCTTTTGTCACACCCTACCCCTCTGTAAGGCATAACATGATCCCGTAGTATACCTAAAGAATTATCAACTTCATCTACTGATAATCCATTAAATACACTACAAGGGATTTTAAAACTTTTCTTACTTTTTTTACAGTGGTGAGCACTATTTACAGGTGTTAAAAAAATTTTTAAACTTTAGTGAAAGAACTAACACATTTGAACTATTAGGAATTTCTGTAAAAATTTTGGCAGAGTGCCATCTGTGTTTTGGATAAAATAGTTCTTCAAAAACCTGTAAAAAGCACTTCAATATTTTTCTCAATCTCAAACTCCAACATAATTCAACACAATACGTTTTTCAACTCAAATCCACAATAATTTTTCAAAGAGTGAGATTAAATAAATGCGGTACAAATTTGTACAAGTCAAAATAATTCACAATTTACTTTGCAACTTAAATGTACAATTTTAATTTACAACTGCTCAAAACCAAAAACAATATATACTTACAGTGAACATACATTACAGTACAAAATGCAAATGTGGTATACTCAATATATCCGATGATCTCTCGCTGAATGCACTAGCAGCCTAGTCTGCTGCCCTATCCGTCTGTCTACCTGCGATAGCAATAAAAAGCTATCGCTAAGACAATGTCTCAGTGGTGCACAACATTAACCAAATACAACTTTAAATCACAATTTATAAATCATATTAGTGATGGATACATAAAACCATAATTAAATTCAAGACAATGAATGTCATAAGGAATTTAAACTCTATTTCACAATATCACAATAAATCTCAATAGTCAAAACATGGTTAAATTCAAAAGACAATGAATGTCAATAAGAATTTAAACTCCATTTCACAAATTATCAAAGCTCATAATAACACAATTTAGTTAAATGATTTAAGAATACTGTGTTGCCAATTCATACACAACTTAAGCCATGACACAATTTTCTGATCAATGCCGCGTTGTACACCACGACAGAGCAATCACAACCCTACTAATCAAAATCAATGAGGAAGGAAGCTAGCTATATAATGAGTACTCATCCGATCACCTCAACTGGTAAACCAGAGAGGGAGAAAAATAAACAATCACAACCCCATAAATGGAGAAGGAATGATGTGATACTGTCATGCTAAGTGTGAACACAAAATCAATTCCAAACATTTTATTCAAATGATTCGTGAGAACCCAATAAATTTCCAAAGTCATAATTTCATTCACAAAATGGCAACACAATTCATAATTAACTTCAATTTTCACAAATCACACTAAATCAATTTTTCCACAGTTTCAAACCATTTACAATGCTTTTCAAGCAATAAGTATCCATTCAAACACATTTCCATAATTGAAAACAATAATATACAAATAGTCATAATTTATTTCAATTGAAAAATTCAAAAGAAATAACTGTTGTGCACAAACCTTTGATAACTGTCTCCTGGCCTTGACTCAGTGTTTCCTTCCCTTTCCCTGAGTCTTTGCTAACTGAGAAACACAATTTGAGGTGTTTCAGTACTCATTTAAACTGTCTCTAACGATAATGCTTGATAATTAATTCACTGAATTCTATTATTTGCTTAGTCAACCTAATATGTCGACCCTCGATGCATTCTAGGTAAATTATGTTTTAATGTTACTAATATGTCATATTCAATAGTCTTTTAGGGTTGGTACATGTTACCAAACTCATTTCCATGTATCTTGCATTTTCTTGCAATTTGCTGGATTCCGGGATACTAGTTTGACCTAGCCGGACGACCTAGCTCCCTCGGTTTTCGGGTTTTGGTCAAAACTACAAACTTGTAGATCTATGTCTTATTGCACGCGGGCCAAATTTCAGGTCATTCTGAGTTATGTAGACCAAGTTATGGTCATTTTACTATTGCTGGTCAAAGTGCATCAAAATTGGTCACTTTAGGTCATTTTAGGTCAATTTTGGTTCAGCCAGTTTTTGGACCCGAAATTGTGCAAGCTGTTTGACTTGCTTATGGTCATTTCTGGTCTTTGGTGTCTTCATAAGACTTGTAGATATAGGTCTTAGCTATTCATGATCAAAATTTTAGGTCAATTGGACCTGTTTTGTGTAAGTTATGGCGTAAACACTAACTGCTGCCCAATTGGTCAATTTTCAGGCCTTAATTGCACTAATCCGATTTGGTCATTTTTCAAGTTACCTTACAAGCAGAATTTTGGCAAGCTTCCTTCATGAAAGTTGGCACATTTTGTGCCTAGTTTCACCTACAATTGGTCTCATACCAATTGGAGCCACACACTTAAGGTTCTAAGCCCAAAGCATAAACTGCCCTATTGTATTTTGTTCATACTCATCAAAGGTCACATTTAACACTTACCAAACTTCACATTCATGCCCATTTTGCTTTGTACCATAACCTAAACATATTTTACCACATATTGTTGATCATTTTTGGTAGCTTATATTCACATTCAACATTCACCATAAAGTGCAGAATTTGTCAAATTCAATTACAACAATTTAACCACCTATTCATGCTCATTTACATGTCCAACGTCACACCATCACACATATACCCAAACTGCCATAACAACCATCACAATTCAACATTAATATTCCATAATCCAAACATGAAATAACATCTTTATGGTTCACCAAACTAGGCTGCCGATTCATGCATTTACATTCCATTAATTTCCAAGCTTCAAATTTCAAATACACATTCACATATACTAAGTATACATCACCCAATAATTTCCTACACACCTAAACATTTAATCAATCCATTAATCTACCATTTACAAGCAAAAATAAACTGTCTTCAAGGAGTTTCCATGGATGCCAAAAGTACACATCCCCCTTTTAACATCAAACCTCAAAAATCTCTCCATAAATCAAATACCCATAACATCCTTACAAACTTTAATAAAATAATAATAAAAAACACAAACTTACCTATTGATGAGGCTTGTTAAATCTTCATCAAAATCCCTTGAATTTAGTATCTACTTCTTCCTTGTGAGGTGGGGATCAAAATTAATTAAGACAAGTAAAGAAAATTCAGCTTGAAAATGGGTGAAGTGAGCCATGCATTTGGGCGGCCATGGGAGGGTTTTGAAGTTCTTGAATTCGGCAATGGTGAGTGAACGGAGAAGATGAAGGTGTTAGTGGAAATACACCTGCCCACATAAAGATTAATTTAACCCCATAGTGCTCCACTCACCAATACTTAATTACATCATAAGTTAAAAGTGTTAATTACCCAAATTATACCCCATTTTTGCTATTTACATTAGGTACCACTAAATTAATTTTTCATTATATTTTCCAAGTGTAATATCATGTATTTTTAATGAACATTTAGGTCAAAAGACAACTCGGAGTGTCAAATGACCACAATGCCCCTGTTCGGGTACATTCCTGATTTTTCAGTAACACCGAGTTTTGTCCGTTTTTCGATTTCTCACTTTTCTTTGTACTAATTATTTAATTTTTATTTGATATTTCTAATGGTATTTATACTTCAATAGGGGTCCAGGGCTAGTCAACGGTCCACGCCGTGACTTCCCGGTGCGATCACCCATCGCTAGGGTTCTCGGCTCGCTTAACTTGGCTACATTTATTTGTTATTATTTTTCCTTTATTTTTCTTATATTTTTTTTTCTTGTATTTCATTATTTTATGTCTCCTCACTCATATCAAAGTGTAGTTCTAGGCATCCTAGTTGTCTGAACAACACTGGTCACCAGAACAGTAGAACGCACTACCAAACATAGGGGTGTTACAGCTTTGGGAGGTACTCTGGCTTCTGGCCTCTCGGCTGACTCAAATGCAGGCTTCACTGATGGACCAATTGCCTCACATTTACCAGACTTCCTACCCCTTTGAGGTGCAAGGGGAGTCTTATCTATTTGTGTTGGGGCAACCGTAGTAGTCCTCTTCGGGCAATTTTTGATCTGATATTTTGTAGACCCATAATGTAAGCAAGCACCAGTCACTCGCCAACAGTCCCCCTTATGCCACTTTTGATAGTATGGACAGGCAGATGATGCTGGGGTTGGTCCCCTGAACACTGTCCCTGGAGAGCTACCCACTAATGGTGTGGACAGGTCTCTCTTAGGTATAAACTATGGTCTGGGCTCCTAAGACTGACCCTGACCTTATAGTTGACCTGAGCTCTGAGTAGGAGGACCCTTAAACTTCTTACTGGGTGTAGAGAATGAACTGGACTGACCTGGACCCCTCTTCTATTGTATTTTCCTTCTAATTTGCTCATTTATTCTGACTCTTTCCACTTTCAATGCAGCATCAACTACTTTGGCAAAATCCATAATCTCCAATGCTGTTATCATGACCTTGATATTATCATTTAGTCCTTCTTCAAACTTTTGCACCTCTCAGCCTCTGTAGGGACTATCTCCCTCCCATACCAGCTCAGTCTGATGAATTCACACTCATATTTTACGACTGATAGCTGCCTCTATCTCAAACTGATAAATTCTCTTCTTCTTTCTTCTAGATACACTTTACTGATATCCTACTTCCTGAACTCTGTGAGGAAGAAATCCCAAGTAATCTGATTCGGTTGCACCTCACTAGTTACTGTGTCCCACCACTGGTATGCATCATCTTGAAGTAAGGACATAGCACCCTCCAGGTTCTACTCGGGGGTACAATAAAGCTGTTTCAACACTCTTACAGTTCTATCTAGCCAATTATCAGCTATCATGGGGTCATCCCCCTTTTTCCCAAAGAAATCTACAGCCCCATGTTTTCATAGTTTTTCCTGATGGGACTTCTTTGGTGGTGGGGGAGGTTGTGGCTATGGTTGTGGTGGTGGAATTGCCCCCATCATTTATCGGTAAAATTGAGTCATTTGCTAAAATAATGCAAACTGAGGTTGGGAAGGTGCCTCAATTGCTGGTGGAGCAGTTTCTCTCCTGCCTCCTGATTCAGCCCTTGGTGGAGCACAACTCTCCACCTCTTCATCAACTGCTCTTTGAGAAGCAGGATCCATATCCTAATCAAAATAAGAAAACAAACAAATCTGCATCAGTGTCACCTCAACACTTACAAATGCAATGCAATGGTATGCACTTTATCGAGGCCCATAAATGCTTAAAACAATGCTCTTATACCACTAAATGTGACACCCCTTACCCGTCTACAGTGTAGTCAGCAACATTTGCCACACAGTGTGCCGGAGCACCATATCTTATTCCATAACAATTTACCCTTCCTAATTTATTTATTTATTATTCAGTACATGCAAAATTTTTACAATTATATCATTTATTTACAAATTTGGTTAATCTTAATTTTCCATAAATTTTTATAAAAAATCTAGTAGAGTGCCGATTGTAAATTGGAAAAACAATTCTTCTGAACCTGTTAAAAAAAACACTTCCAATATGATTTTCAAATCCAGAATTCTAATAGACATACATATCAACTCAATCTCCAATTCCCATCACAAATTTTAAAATTTTTGTTCACATCACCATTTGAATTAATTTCATGAATAACTCCTCAACATTTTATTTTTCAATAAAATATATTGATAACTTTAGTAACATGAGATTTCATGTATTTACATTATCATATGATTTCGTGAGTTTGTAATTACAACCAAAAACTAGTACAAAATGCAAAGTACAAAATACAACCAAAAACCCTAATATCCTACCAAGTGCACTGCAGATATGAGGTGACTTTGGACTCTATGCAGATCTGACAAATCGCTCGGTCTGGGGTCTGCTGGACTCCTCAGTTATGTCTCCAGTACCTGTGCGTGGCAAAAGCGATGCGCTAAGCAATTCTGCTTAGTGGTGCCAATAAAAAATAAAATAGATAAAATAAAATGGATATGTAGAATGTATACTGACATTTTATGTAGACTAAGTTTCTGGCAATTATTATAGTATTATTTGATTAAAATTTAGTAAGATTTATTTTGATTTCCCAGATAACCTATACTAGTCAACTAGACTGGATATATGGGTAAACAGGCACTGGGTACCAAGTACCTCAGGCTATCACACCATCTGTCACATTGTGTCTCCCAGTGTGTAACATAATAGCTAATAAGCTATAGTAAACATTGGGCACAATGCCAAGTATCACGCTGATATCAGAATGGCTAAAAGCCATAAAATCACATAATGGAATAATGGCATAATGCCGTGTGCAGTACTGCTAACTGAACCCTATTGGCATGCCAACCTATCCAAACCAATCATTCTAGGCATACTTGGGCATTTTACACAGTTAATGATTTAATATTTATTTTTATAATATAGAGGTCACTATTCACTTGACTAATTTCACTCAAAGGTTGACTTTTTAATTTATAATAGATTTGTTTGAACCTAAGTTCCCCAAAATACCACATTTTGGCTTCCAAAAGTGTTGGCATTAGTTGCCAAATAATACTTAAAACCAATGGAGAATGTTTCACAAATTTCAGTTTTGAGTGCTAGAGTTCACTGTTCCATTAGGCGAATCTACAGTGAGAATTTGGCCAACTGTTCTTCATCAAAATTGTTTCGTATTGTGTCTAGTTACATTTCTTTTTTTGAATTACTCCATTTGGAGTTTTCTAACTCAAGTTATGACCTAAAAACCATAACTGGCCGGATTGCAATTTTTCCAGAATTTCTAGGCAGAATCAATTCTATAGTTTTTGTACACTAATTTCATGTCAGTTTTTGAACATGTTATGATCAAAATTTGGGTTTGTTTTCTTCATGAAAGTTGTAGGACTATGTATCAGCTTTCTACTGGTAAAATTTCAGGTCAATTGAACTTTCCTACGCTGAGTTATGACTATTTGAATAAATACTATTTATTTGATCATTTTCCAGGAATAACATGTTGGTCACCCGGATTAGGGTAGTTTTTAAGCCAACTTGGTTTGGTTTTCTGGGTAGGGTTTCTTCATCAAAGTTGTGCCATTATGTGTCTAGTTTTATGTCTAATTGGTGTTGCACCAATTGTACCTACACAACTCTAGTTATAGCTACCCAAACCTACTAGACTCACACCAAGTCCTGCAGGTCACCAAGGGCAGCATGCCTAACCTCAATTCCATTATCCTAAATCGCTCCAATTCCTCCTCACACATAGTAAAATGGTCAATATTTGACCATTACAATGTTCATATACCATTACATGTGCAAACCCAATTTTTGTTCAAGTGTCCAAGTCTTCAAGTTCCATTCATGCGTTACACTTGCACTTAAATGTTCAATCACTCATCTCATGTCAAGGGCAGCTCACATACCACTTTGTTTCAAGGAAATTTATGAAACCCTAACCATCTTTAAGCTGATAAAATTGTAGGGATGAATACACATAAATTATATTCTGTTTTTTTTTTTTATTTTACAATATGCACTTATCTCATGGCCTTAAACATGAATTGTGTAAAAGAGGGAGGAGATTGGACACTAACCTTTAATGGAGTAAATTCCAAGCTTGTAAAAGCTCCTCCTTTCTACTTCTTTTTGCTATCTTTAGCTTGCCCAAGGTTTAGTGAAAATTTTTTGTGAAGACAAATATGGCTTTTATGGTGAAAAGCTTGAAGAACTCAAGTTGGAAATGAAAAAAATGGTGGAGTACTTTACTTAGGGATTTCGGCCACCATAGAAGAAGAAGAAGATGAAGTAGTTTTTGGTCTTCTTTATCCCTTATAATGTGTTTATTTAATTTTGATTGTTGGAAGAGTTTTTAATGAGATCATGCTTATGTCATTATTTGACTTTTATTTTATTATTTTTTTTATTTTGTTTTTCTTCCTTACTCCTTTTACTTATTCTTAATAAAATATTAATTGGGCAAGTTGGTCAAAAATCATCTCTGAAGATGAAATGACCCAACAAGCTAAAATTGTGTACCAATTGATTAATTTTTCATTGTATTTTCTTAGCATTTTATTATCATTGAAACCCCAATATTCCTTCCCTGAGGTCCTAAAAATTATTTCATGAAGTTTTCCCTGGGTCAACGGTTACTAATGGCCTTCGCCGTCACTTCCCGTTAGGGTCACTCATCACTGAGGCTATGGCTCATTTAACCTTAGTGCATTTCATTTCTAAAAATTTTCCTTGATTTTTCTTATCATTATTTGGCTTATTTATAACACCTCACTGTAGTCTAATTATAATTCTAGATATTCCAGTTGCTCGGACTAATATTGGTCACCGGGACAGTAGAACATACGGACTAGCTAAAGTGAGGATGTTACACCTCCTCCTCCTCCTCCACTTCCAGTCTCTTCGGGTGTAGAGGATGGTTCTTCTGAACCGACCATCCCAGTTGATCGACTGCTCTCTCAAGGCACTCATGTATTACTTCAGTCATTGGAGAGGAACTGCTTAATTCAGGGAAATATTAATCTAACGAAAGTCTTGGGCACTTCGATCATTTTTGAAGATCAGACTTAGATGGCCCAGGAGAACATCGAAGATCTTCTAACCCAAATAATGAGCTTGGGCATAAAGGCGGTCATGAACCAACAGATGATCAGGGAGAAGGCCCATCTCTTAAGGAGGGAGATCCTCAAGGCGATTTAAGATGCAGTGGCTGCGAAGACCCAACTTTTGGTTGCTAATGACTGAGTTATTAACTTGGAGGGCCAAGTGAGATCTTATGAGGAGAAAACGGCTCAGCTGGAGAGGGAACTTGAAGATGCCCGGGCTTACCGAGCTGCTGATCTAGCTTAATTTTCCCGTGAGATAAGGGCCAAGGAGGATGAAGCTCTAGTGAAGGAAGCTGGTGCTTATGTGAATGCCTATAGCGATCTCTTGGTTGAGTTGGTGAAGTGCTATCCTGAAGAAGACTTTACCCGATTAGAAAAGCTTGCCTCAGGTGTTGAGGCCGAGAGTGAAAAGGAACAACAGAGGGAAGAGAATGTAAATGTTAGGAATGTAACTAAAGATCAGGCTGGGGAAGACCCTCCTGTTGAATGATTTGCACTTTTCTAATTTTTGAAATGAATTAAGTTCTTTTATGATCAATTCTTGATGAGATCGGAAAATATCAAACCATGTTTGTGTGAGTACTGAATGGAATTAACTCCTAATCGATTGGATAAAGTTGAACATAGAACTTGAGATCGATTATCAATCATAAAACATAAAACCACTTAAAGAGATTGGAAAACCATTACACACGAATAAGAGATCGGATGGCCTTGTGACCGGATATTGATTGAAACTTTAAAACATTTAAAGAGTGATTTGAAAAATTATAAAGATTAGAAAAATTACTTAAGATCGGGTCATAATTGGAATAACTTATTAGAATTGGGACAATTATTTAGAGATTGGATAAAACATTAACTTTGTTAAGAAATGTTTGAACAATTCGAGTGAGATACTTGATCACAAAACTAACCACAATTTGGAATTTTGAAGTATTTGGACACAATGAGATCAGAAAATAATAGAATGTAAGATCGGGTGGTCCAAAGATCGGACATTGATCTAAACAGGTCAAAAAAAGACAAAGAGATCAGAAAACAAGCTAACTTGAGCCTGCATGAGGTCGAATAATTTGTTATTTATCTAAGAGATAACTTGGATTATTACCAGTTCAGAGAAAATGACCTGTGGTTAGGTTATTAGTTGAGCTCGAATAACATTAAGATGGGAGATCCATTCAAGAAAGTATTTGAAACTAATTTACTACTTTAAAAGAAAATTGTACATTAATTACACAAGTTATGCATTTGAGGGTCGACTAAAATATGGTGTCTACACTTTTGATGGATTGAAAGGGTAATTCTTTGGTGTTTTTTACTACATACTTGCACTTCTTTTGAGTTTGCATCCTCTCTCCATCTTTCTATCTTTTTATACACCTAGCATGCCTTTCAGCTGTGCACTTTGCCTTCCTCATAGGGTAGGTTAAGTGTTTAGGCTTATTAAAATTTGATTTAAGGTGGCTAAGGCTGTAACGAGTTTATATACAAAGAATGCCTTAATCATCTCTTTATCAAGCATATGCTAAGATTTCACCTCAATAGGTCCAAGAGATATGTTATAGTGTTGGTAGGGCATATTTAGGCTTGTTTATATTTCAAAAATTGCTCCCAATTTTATAGATTCAATGTGATAAACTAATAGTTAGGAAGAGATTAATTAGTTAGACTTCACTTAGGCAATGAATTTTTCACAAATGTTACACTAAAGCCCTTTTTTCTATTCAGTTACATCCATTCCACTTTCCAAAAGAGATCAATTATTAGCTTATTAAGGTTTTAATTATAGTTCTAAGATAAAAATTTTTGAAAAAAAGGTTTAAAAATTGAAAATTTTCTAGATTTTGACACACAAGTATGATAAAGGTATAATAAGGCAATACAATTGTAAAAGGACAAAGTGAAATGTAATGCATGAATACACCCCCAAACTCAAACTTGGCATTGTCCTTAATAGCAACATATTAGACAAGCTAAACAGAGATAAAACAATAAACACATAATATTAGCAAAGCATATATGGCAAGGCATATGAACATAGGAGCAGAGTCTGTACAAAATAAACCAACTAAACTAGGTAATGACTGAAACTAAGGCCTAAGCCTGTATAATATCTCAAAATCTATCCTAAGTCTCAAAAGTCTCTGATGGTGAGGAAGGTGCCCCCCATCTTACCTCTGAAGGATCATGTCTAGTTTGTTGTGGGCCTCTTAAAGACTATCCTCTATAGCCCTAATCTTGTAGGATAATTTAGTCATCAATGTCCTTATTCAATTGTTGATAGACATTTCCATCTTCTATAGGTATGCAAGAATTGTGTCTGTAAGTGATGGTGTGTATGAAGGGACTCAGTCTGGTGATCCTTCAAGCAGGGGGTCCAATTCTTCTTGCTACCCCCTCTACCTACTCCTGTGCCCTAAAAGACTTCCCTTACTCTGTTTCTGGCTGCTGACGAATGATATTTCCCTATGCATCGATCAATAGACAAGTGTCCCCTACTCTTCTACATAACCCCATGGATATGTAGATGGTCTATTCTATGCAGGAGGTGCCTACAATGGAGCACAGCCTAACATGTGCTAGCACAAACCCGTAGTGTAGGGTAAGTGTTATGATCAATCCTCCCACCACTATGTGGGTGTGGCCTGGTGAGAAATCTGCCTAAGGTGTTGGCAGAGGAAGTATCCGATGCTACATCTCCTTCTATTCACCATACACCATAGGAAGAATAACTCATTGGCGTTTACCATGCCTAGGTTGTCACCATGGCCCTATTAGTAGTATGCACTAGAGCATATCATTTAGTATGTATCTTGTACATGTTTTTTTAATAAAAGACATTTTCACTCTTCCGTTTACATAATATATTTATGTGTAATAGAAAAAGTCCATTAATATTTTGTTAGAAATTCTATTCTTAAGTTGTTAAGAATATGAGTGATAGTGTTTCTAGCATAAAGTATTATAAATTGGTTCACAATCGAGGATACTTCACAATAAGGACATGACTTATCCAGAAAGATTTTAATCATGTTTGTTCCCAAGTTATTTATCTGAGATGTAAATAAGATGGAATGGTGAGTCTCATGCGATATAACAAACATGATAGGCACTTATGCATGATAAGTAAGCCAAACCTTATGACAAGCACATGCAGTTTACTCTTATCAATGCATTGTCATAAATCATATTAGTGCATATAATCTTTAGACCTGAGATAGCACAGTTATCTTGTATATAAGTGGTTTGAGTTTGATACTACTATCATACTTATACTGTGTATGGGTACATGGGCATGTGTTGGCTCCTACTAGTTATATATGGAGGTAGGTGTTGATCAATATGGAATCTGTTACCCTAAGTAAATAGGGATAAAATCCTATGTTCATTTAATTGTTCTTGATGTTTCAAGTTCCTGGCCAGGACAAATAGATTTAATCAGAAAAGAGCTTCTGATGAGAAAATCTTTTTAATCAAGAATTGGAATTAAAAGGGAACATAATATTCATAACAAATGGAGTTTGACATAGACCATGGCTCCAGCTCGAATTTGGATTTTGTAACAGAGAGATTATAGTGCATGGTAACATATGATTAAAGGTTCATTTCAGGTATTCATTTTTACTAATTGGGTGGCCATGGCATGCTATGCTAGGTGTTAACCATGGTCTATGAGGTGCATAAAATGATTTAGAGAAATCATTTATGGTAAGAAAGAGTTCTAATAATATTAAGAGTTAATAACATATTTCATTGCCAATTAGTGATGAGCCTAGTGCGTCACACACATACACAAGTAATCACCAAGTTAAATGTGATTTAATTAATTAGTTAAAGAGTTTAATTAATGTATAGTATAAGTTAAATTTATATTTAAAGTGTTTAAATATAAATTTAATTATATTAATTAATTAATTTATATTTGATATAAATTGATTAGAAGAGGAGATATAATTAATTTGGGTTAAGAACTCAAAATTACAACACAAGCGTAATTTGGTCATTTCATAGGGTGACATGTGACACCTTGAGATGGTGACACATGTCACCATATAAGCTTGCCATTTGTCTTCCAATCATGTAAAATGATCAAAGTCAAGATTAAATCTAGCTTTGACACTTGGCATAATGTTTGAGTTAATTAAACTAAGATGCAATCAGAAGATGACATATAGTCAGGGTTTTAAGTGGTGACCTAATTATAAAAGGGAAAGGATGAAAGAATAAAATACAATCTGATTTTTTTGAAAGAGGTGCCGCCACCCTTGAAGCTTTCATCCTCTCTTCTTCTTCATCTCTCATCAATTCAAAGAGAATTACCCATATTCTCTTGAATTAAAATTGTTAGAAATTCTTTCTAGTGTCCAATATACATCTGCAACCTCCCTAAAGGCAAATCCCTATTTTCTAATTTGTTGGTAAGGCATGAGAAACTGTTCAAGGGGCTGCCATTAGTGATCTTGGTGTGGACAAGCTAGAGGGACAACATCTGAGGTCCTAGGTGCTTTATAAAGGTACCAAACACATTTATAGTGCATCAAAAGGTTTGTGCACATATTCTTGAATTAATCTAGGGTTCTAATGTATTAATTTGTTAATTCTAAAATCTTAAATGGAAAATGTAAATCCTAATACATATTAAGAGTATTTTAATATGAAATTGAACATTGAAATCAACAGGTAAATAATGAATCTTGCATGATGTATAAGACCCTGGAAGAAAATTTTTGAATTCAATGTTCTAATCTAATAATTTTCATACTTCCACTCCTTCAATTGGTATCAGAGCCATTATATTTGCCATTTAGATTGTTTAATATATGATTTAATTATGTGATTTGATCATAAGATGATTGCTTTATTGCTGGTTACATTGCATTAAAAGATGGCGGCATGTTTTTGTGCACATATGGTTTGCATGGTTTTAGCACCTCCATTGTGCGCATTGTGTTTGGGTTTTAAATGTGCAATTGTTGTATGATCTAAGGCCCATCCTATGACTAATTAAAATGTTTAATTATGAGTTTTAATCGCACAATTAAATTTTGATTCAAATCTAAATTTTTAAATTTGTTTGAATGTGATTCAAATATGAATTTTTAAATTTATTTGAATGAGATTCAAATCTAAATTTTTAAGTTGAAAATGAGATGTTCAATTTAATGTTATCATGTATGTTTTAATTAATTATTAAATGGTGATATGCATAATGGATGATCATGGACAATAAAAGACCAACGTGATTGTATTTATTTCTTTTATATTTCTTTGGGTTGTAAATTAATTAATTTATTTTAGTGGCATGTATTATATAGGTTGTAATATTTTTTGGGTTGTAATTTCATTTATTTATTTCTTGTAAATTCACCTTGGTATGCCAAGGATTACTATGTAATTGGATTGCAAGAAGATCAAGGAGGTCAAGAGCATTGGTGGGACCAGTGGGAGGAATTCAAGATCAAGTGTTGATTATGTACTCCTTCAGCAACTCTTGTAATATGAATGAATGAAATGCACCTAGGAATGCCCTAATTCATTTCTTGGTAGCTCAGAATTGAATCCCTTAGAAAGTCCATGATCATACCATATTTATATTATTTATCCATGTATGCATGAGATGTATGGGAATGTATGCAAGTATATGATATATGCATGCTAATTGGATAATGTGTAAAGTGAGACCATAATAGTAATTAGGCCGACCATAAAATCTTCCAAACAAATGATTAAGTTGGAAATGGTATAATTAAAAGTAATTATATCATGGGCCTTCCATTGAGGTAATTATTTTTAAGAAATTTTAAATACTTGCATATGATGCAATTAATTTAAGAGATTTTCTTAAGAATAATTGTTAAGCATGGGATGTTGTAAATATGTAAATGGTTTGGTGGCCAATAATGGATGTGCCTAAGGACATTAAAATTATTTGCATGTTTACTGGCTCAATGGGATTAACTTAACTAATGCAAGATAAGTCAATAATGGATGTGCCTGAGATTTTGAGCATTAGGGGCTAAGTAAATGATTGAAACTAACATGATATATGATGGATAAGGAGTTGCTTACTTATAGTTTATTGTAATTCCAATAATGGATTTGCTTGAGGATGATCAATAAGACTATAAGAATTCAATCACCCACTTGAAATCCATCTAACTAGGATTTCCGTTTTCTACTTTGGAAGTGTAGGATTCGCTAAGTTAGTGGGAGGACTAATTTTATTAAAAGACCATAATCATTTTGGTTAAATATATGATATATTTACTAATTAATCTGGTTATTTTCTGCAGTTATTTTCTGATAACAATGAGCACACCACAACCACCACCGTCCAATATCCTTGTGAGCAAACTTGATCACAATAGGTTGACAGGACCTAATCTTTCTGATTGGAAAAAAAAATTTGAAACTTGTCCTGAACCTTGAACATATAGGATATGTTCCAGACTCACAGGTTCCTGGTCCCTTACCTCCAGAGGCCACTTAAGAGGAACATGAAACTTTGGACAAGTGGAAGGAGCATAATATGAGAACCAAGTGTTACATGTTTGCTTCTATGAGTAATGAGTTATAGAAGTAACATGAGAACATGCAATATGCAAGTGAGATCCTCCTTCACATATAAGAGTTGTATGGTGAACATAGCAGGAATGCCAGGTATGAGATATGTAGGCAGCTATTTCGCATGAGGATGTCTGAGGGACAAAATGTTAGGGATCATGTCCACAAGATGATTCGATTTATTGAGCAGCTGGAACATCTTGACTTTAACATGGATTTCCAACTGCAGACGTATTTGATCCTTCAGTCCCTTCCTGAGTCATTGAGGAATTTTGTGACAAATTTCCATATGACTAAGTAGGAATGCACCTTGGCTGGTCTACTTAACATGCTGGTTATTGCCCAAAAGAATATGCCAGGCAATAAAGGAAAAGATGTAGCTTTGATTGCATCTTCTTCTGCTGGAAAGTCCAACAAGAAGAAGGGCAATAAGAAAAAGAAAACTCAAATTCCTAGTCTTTCCAGGAAGATAGCTAAACAGAAAGGGAAGACTAAAGCTGATGGAGGTAAAGGAAAATGTTTCCACTATTAGAAAGATGGGCACTAGAAAAGGAACTGCCCAGAGTATTTTGCTTCTCTGATGGACAAGAAGGATACGCCTTCAGAAGGTATGTCTATATCTTTTTATTTAGATATTGATGATGCTCATAGTTCATCTACAGCTTGGGTTTTAGATACTGGTGCCAGTTCTCACATTTCTTATGATATGCAGGAACTAGCAAACTGTAACACCCTAGGCAAATCCCACATCGATAAAACACGGGAGAGATGCTGGGTTTATAAGATGGAGGTTCCTAACCCGTAGTGACGCGTTTTGAAACCGTGAGGGCTTCGGCCCAGAGCGGACAATTTCACTAGTGGGCCGGGCCATTACATTTGTGGTATCAGAGCCGCCCGCCAGGTTCTGAACGATGGTGGGGCAAATCGGGAGGACGCCGAGTCCCATAAGGGGTGGATTGTAACACCTAGGCAAATCCACATCGGCAAAACACGGAGAGATCTTTGGGTTTATAAGTTGGTTCGTAACCCTATTGACGCCGCTTTAAAACCGTGAGGGTGATATTGTCCGCTTTGGACCGAAGCCCTCACGGTTTTAAAACGCGTCAATAGGGGTTACGAACCACCAACTTATAAACCCAGCATCTCTCCCGTGTTTTGCCGATGTGGGATTTGCCTAGGGTGTTACAATCCACCCCTTATGGGACTCGGCGTCGCCGAGGTTTGCCCCACCATCGTTCTTGTGATATTGTCCGCTTTGGACCGAAGCCCTCACGGTTTTAAAATGTGTCAATAGGGGTTACGAACCACCAACTTATAAACCCAGCATCTCTCCCGTGTTTTGCCGATGTGGGATTTGCCTAGGGTGTTACAATCCACCCCCCTTATGGGACTCGGGCCTCGCTGAGGTTTCCCCCACCATCGTTCAAGGGTGCACGCGGAGCGGCTCGGATACCACAAATGTAATGGCCCCGCCCACTAGTGATATTGTCCGCTCTGGGCCGAAGCCCTCACGGTTTTAAAATGCGTCACTAGGGGTTAGGAACCTCCATCTTATAAACCCAGCATCTCTCCCGTGTTTTGTCGATGTGGGATTTGCCTAGGGTGTTACAATCCACCCCCCTTATGGGACTCAGCGTCCTCGCTGAGGTTTGCCCCACCATCGTTCTAGTGATATTGTCCGCTTTGGACCGAAGCCCTCACGGTTTTAAAATGTGTCAATAGGGGTTACGAACCACCAACTTATAAACCCAGCATCTCTCCCGTGTTTTGCCGATGTGGGATTTGCCTAGGGTGTTACAATCCACCCCCCTTATGGGACTCAGCGTCCTCGCTGAGGTTTGCCCCACCATCATTCAAGGTTGCACGCGGAGCGGCTCTGATACCACAAATGTAATGGCCCGGCCCACTAGTGATATTGTCCGCTCTGGGCCGAAGCCCTCACGGTTTTAAAATGCGTCACTAGGGGTTAGGAACCTCCATCTTATAAACCCAGCATCTCTCCCGTGTTTTGTCGATGTGGGATTTGCCTAGGGTGTTACAATCCACCCCCCTTATGGGACTCAGCGTCCTCGCTGAGGTTTGCCCCACCATCGCCCAAGAGGACACGCGAGCGGCTCTGATACCACAAATGTAACGGCCTGGCCCACTAGTGATATTGTCCGCTTTGGACCGAAGCCCTCACGGTTTTAAAACGCGTCAATAGGGGTTACGAACCACCAACTTATAAACCCAGCATCTCTCTTGTGTTTTGACGATGTGGGATTTGCCTAGGGTGTTACACAAACAGTAGCAGCTTGCGTTCTCGAGATGTTAGACTCCGGATTAGCGATGGCTCAACTGTTGAAGCTTTAGCCATAGGATATAAATCTTTTTACATGTCTGGACATGTTTTGTGTTTGAATAATATTTTATATGTAACTAATGCTTTTAAAAACATCATTTCTATATCTAGTTTGACTAGAAATGGCTATGAATTTCAGTTCATAGATAATGTTTACAATATTTATTTTGGAAATAGACATGTTGGCTCGGGTTATATGCATGATGGTCTTTATTATTTGGATAATAATGACAAACACAAAATGAATTTAAGTGATCTAAATGAATACAATGCCATGGTGAAAATCAACTCAAGTTCAAAATATATTTGGCACTTAAGATTAGGTCATGTTGCAGAAGATAGGATTGTAAAACTAGAGAAAATGGGGATTTTATCCTCATTGGATTCTGAACCTACTCCAACTTGTGAATCCTACCTTTAAGGCCAAATGACCAGATCTCCCTTTGTTGGACAAGGGCTAAAAACTGAAATATTTTGGAACTAATACATAGTGATGTATGTGGCCCATTTAGAGAAATGACTAGAGGCGGTTTTCATTATTTTATTACCTTTACTGATGATAAATCAAAGTTTGGGTATATGTATTTGATGAAAAATAAACATGAATCCTTTGACAAGTTTAAGGAATTTAAATCTAAAGTAGAAAATCAAACAGGAAAAAGTATTAAAGCTCTTCGATCAGATCATGAAGGTAAATACTTGAGTACTGAATTTGATGAATACTTAAAGGAGCATGGCATTATTTCCTAGCTGACTCCTCTAGGAACACCACTGCTGAATGGTGTATCTGAAAGGAGAAATCGTACCATATTGGATATGGTACATAGTATGATGAGCTATACTGATATGCCAATCTCCTTTTGGGGATTTGCATTAGAATCAGCTTTGCATATTCTGAATAGAATTCCATCAAAATTAGTATCTTCCACACCTTATGAGATATGGCATGGAAGAAAATCAAGTCTTAAGCATGTTAAAATTTGGGGTTGTCCAGCTTATATTAAAAAGATGAACACTGATAAATTGAAAACTAGATCAGAAAAGGGTCGATTTGTTGGATATCCAAAAGAGAATTTTGGATATTATTTTTATTTGCCTATATCACAAAAGGTTGTGGAAAGTAGAGATGCCACATTTCTTGAACAACTATTTGTTCAAGAAGGAGGCAAAGGAAGGCAAATAGAGTTAGAATTGGAGAATTCTGACCAACCAGCGGATCATATGGATATAGATCCATATAGTCAACCTACACCTATTGATGAAATATCTACTGCTATTCCTCGCAGATCAACCAAGATATCTCACCCACTAGTAAGATATGGTTTTCTTCTTGAAGAAGAACAAGAGTTGTCAACTCATGAAGAAGTAGATCATGGAGATGATCCACTTACCTATGAATAAGCTATATTAGATATAGACTCTTCAAAATGGATTGATGTTATGAAATCTGAAATTGATTCTATGTATAAGAATCAAGTTTGGGATCTTGTTGACCCACCTGAAGGTATTGTACCTATAGGGAATAAATGGGTTTTCAAGAAGAAAATTGGTTCTGATGGAAAGGTAGATACCTATAAGGCAAGGCTAATAGTGAAAGAGTTTTGCAAAAGGCAAGGAATTGACTATGAGGAGACTTTCTCACCTGTTGCTATGCTTAAATCAATTAGGATTCAATTAGCAATAGTTGCATACTATGGTTATGAGATTTGGCAGATGGATGTCAAAACAGCTTTTCTCAATGGATACATTGAAGAAAACATTTTCATGGAACAACCTAGGGGTTTTGAATCCCAAGATGGTTCCAAAGTATGCAAGCTAAAGCGATCCGCTTATGCGTTGAAACAAGCTTCGAGGAGTTAGAACATCTATTTTTTGAAGCCATTAAGTCATTTGCTTTTATTAAAAATGAGGATGAGCCATGTGTATATAAGAAGGTTAGTGATAGTGCTGTCACTTTCCTTGTCTTATATGTGGATGACATTTTATTGATGGGTAATGACACAGGTATGTTGACAACTGTAAAGGTATGGTTATCAAATACATTCTCCATGAATGACTTAGGGGAGGCAACCTATATTCTTGGGATTCGCATCTATAGAGATAGAGCGAAAAGAATAATTAGTTTATCCCATAGTTTACACTTGGAAAAGGTGTTAAAGAGGTTTAACATGCTTGATTCCAAGAGAGGATTGTTACCAGTAAGACACGGTATCCACCTTTCTAAAGAGATGTCTCCAAAGACACCAGAAGAAAGAGATAAAATGGCCAGGATTCCATATGCTTCGGCTATTGAAAGTTTGATGTATGCAATATTGTGTACTAGGCCGGATATCGTATATGTTGTTAGTTTGACTAGCAAGTTTCAATCCAATCCAGGTTTGGAACACTGGATAACTGTCAAGAATATCTTTAAGTATTTGAGAAGAACTAAGGATTTATTCTTGACATATGGGGGTAGTGACATGCAATTGGATGGTTATACTGATTCTAATTTCCAATCAGATATTGATGATAGAAAGTCTACCTCTGGGTATGTGTTCATTTGTAATGGAGGTACAGTCAGTTGGAAGAGTTCCAAACAGAGCATGACTGCAGATTCCGCTACCGAGGTTGAGTATATTGCTGCATCAGATGCTGCAAAGGAAGCTGTTTGGATAAAGAAGTTCGTGATAGAATATACAGCAGTTCCTTCCATTGAGTCAACAGTCTCACTCCACTGTGACAACAATGGAGCAGTCATACAGGCTAAGGAACCCTAGTCTCACCAGAAATCCAAACACATAGAAAGGCCCTACCACATTATCAGAGATATAGTTAGGCGAGGCGATGTAGCCATGTAGAAAATAGCATGAGCTGAAAATCCAGCTGATCCATTTACTAAGCCTATGTCACAAGCTCAGTTAGACCTACATCTTGAGAATATGGGTCTAAAATATTGTAATGAATGGCTCTAGTGCTAGTGGGAGATTGTTAGTAGTATGCCCTAGAGCAAATCATTTAATATGTATCTTGTACATGTTTTATTAATAAAAGGCTTTTTCACTTTTCTGTTTACATAATATATTTATGTGTAATAGAAAAGGTCCATTGATATTTTGCTGGAAATTCTATTCTTCAGTTGTTAAGAATATGAGTAATAGTATTTCTAGCACAAAGTATCATAAATTGGTTCACAATCGAGGATACTTTACAATAAGGACATGACTTATCCAGAAAGATTGTAATCCTGTTTGTTCCCAAGTTATGTATATGAGATGTAACTAAGATGGAATGGTAAGTCTCATGTCATATAACAAATATGATAGGCACTTATGCATGATAAGTAGGCAATACCTGTAACATTTATGACAAGAACATGGAGTTTACTCTTGTCAATGTATTATCATAAATCATATCAGTGCATATAATCTTTAGACCTGAGATAGCACAGTTATCTTGTATTAGGTGGTTTGAGTTTGATACTGCTTTCATACTTGTATTGTCTATGGGTATATGGGCATGTGTTGGCTCCTACTAGTTATATATAGAGGTAGGTGTTGATCAAGATCGAATCTATTACCAAAAGTAAATAGGGATAAAATCTTATGCTCATTTAATTATTCTTAATGTTTCAAGTTCCTGACCAGGACAGATAGATTTAAATAAAAAAGAGATTCTGACGAGAAAATCTTTTTAATCAAGAATTGGAATTAAAAGAGAATATAATATTCATAGCAAATGGAGTTTGACATAAACCATGGCTCCAGCTCGAATTGGGATTTTGTAACAGAGAGATTCTAGTGCATGGTAACATATGATTAAAGATTCATTTAAGGTATTCCTTATTACTAATTGGGTGGCCATGGCATGCTATGCTAGGTCTTAACCATGGTCTATGAGGTGCATAAAATGATTTAGAGAAATCATTTATGGTAACAAAGAGTTTTGATGATATTAAGAGTAAATATCATATCTCATTGCCAATTAGTAATGAGCCTAGTGAGTCAAACATATACACAAGTAATCACAAAGTTAAATGTAATTTAATTAATTAGTTAAAGAGTTTAATTGATTAATTAAATAGGTTTGGTTTGTAATTAGATTGCAAAGTTCATAGCATGGCTTGAAACAAAATCTAAGTTATTAGATGTACAGTATAAGTTAAATTTATATTTAAAGTTTTTAAATATGAATTTAATTATGAGAAATTAATTAATAGAGATTAATTGATTAATTTATATTTGATATAAATTGATTAGAAGAGGAGAAATAATTATTTTGGGTTAAGAACTCAAAATTACAACACAAGGGTAATTTGATCCTTTCACAGGTTGACATGTGGCACCATGAGATGGTGACATATGGCACCATATAAGCTTGCCATTTGTCTTCCAGTCATGTAAGACGATCAAAGTTAAGATTAAATCTAGCTTTGACACTTGGCATAATGTGATTAGGTTAATTAAACTTAGATGCAAGCAGAAGATGACATGTCACAAGGGTTTTAAGTGGTGACCTAATTATAAAAGGGAAAGGATCAATGAATAAAACACATTTTAATTTTTATCAAAGAGGTTCCACCACCCTTGAAGCTTTCATCCTCTCTTCTTCTTCATCTCTCATCAATTCAAAAAGAATTGCCCATATTCTCTTGAATTAAAATTGCTAGAAATTATTTCTAATGTGCAATATACATCTACAACCTCCCTAAAGGCAAATCCCTATTTTCTAATTGGTTGGCAAGGCTTGAGAAGCTATTCAAGGGGCTTCCATTGGTGATCTTGGTGTGGACAAGCTAGAGGGATAGCATTTAGGGTCCTAGGTGCTTCACAAAGGTACCAAAAGCATCTATAGTGCATCAAAAGGTTAGTGCACATGTTCTTGAATTAATCTAGGGTTCTAATGAATTAATTTGTTAATTCTAAAATCTTAAATGGCAAATGTAGATGCTAATACATATTAAAAGTGTTTTAATATGCAAATGAACATTGAATTTAATAGGTAAATAATGAATCTTGCATGATGCATGAGACTCTAGAAGAAAATTTTTGAATTCAATATTCTAATCTAATAATTTTCATGCTTCCACTCCTTCAGGTCCATGATGGTGTGGCCTACTAGCCTGTGTAAGTATCTTAATGCTGGGTTTGCCAATCGTAAGGATTTCAAGTGGCTAGAGTGATACACTTCCGTGTTGGGAGCAATGGTCCTCCAAAAGGTGATACTATCATATGCTAGTCTGTTTTGAAGGATCTCCTAGAGGCCTTCATTATCAAACCCAAACACGACATTAAACTCATCCATGTTCATCACCATGTCACCCGCAATGGTCTGAAGTTGATCCTACCTCTATCTCCCCTGTCCATGGCCCATAGGGTGGCCTAAAAACTGCCCAGAAATTCAAGAGTTGTGTCTCTGTATGTTGGGCAGTGCAGTTGGCAAATCTCATCCATTCACTATTGTCTAAAAACCAAGTCACTTCTTTTTTAAGCCTGAATTGCTCCAACAACATTGTGTCCATATACTTTATGGATGTGATCTTCCTATTATTTATCCTGGCACAGACATAACGGTGGGCGACATTCTTAAAATGCCAAGCCAAAGCAAAGTCTAGTTGTGGCTGGGGTTAGGGTTAGGGTTATGAATGGGCAACTTTTTGGCATGCTTGTCTTGTTCTTAGCCTTTGTGTCACACTCTACTCCTCGTAAGATGTAACATGATCCCGTAGTACACTTAATGAACTATCAAACTTCGCTTATCGGTAACCCATTAAATACACTACAAGGGATTTTAAAATAATTTTCATTCATTTTTAAATTAGTGGGTAATTTTTTTTTCAGATATTAAAAACCTTTATTTAAGCTCCAAACATAAATTAAATTTTTATATATTTAAAATCTCCACAATTTTTACAAAAATTTCAGTAGAGTGTCGTCTGTATTTTAAGAAAACAGTTCTTCAAAACCTGAAAAGAAAGACACTCCCAATATATTTCTCAACCACAACTCCATTATTCAATTTCATTTCATAAATCAGCACAAGCAACTCAATATACAGTTTAAATTAAATCAAACATTGGAACATCTCATTAAGGTAACAAAATTAATATTTACATTCGTGGAAGCATTAAAAATTTAGTAGTACAAAACTTTATAAATTCATAAAATCTCAAGATAATATTACAATAATTTGTATTTGATTACAGTCCAAAAATATATTACAAAAGAGTTGATACAATTGCTCAAATGAAATTACATACATATAATTACTGAATTACATCAAAATCTAATGTACAGGGGTATACCTATGATATACCCGAAGATAGTCTCACTGTGTCTTTCACTAATCTCGCTCAGCTGCTTTATATTTTCTTTCACCTGTGATAGCATGCAAAGCTGTCGCTCAGTGATTAACTCAGTGGTGTACAAACTAATAATTGAAAACTTAATACAAGTTATGCTTTAACAATTCATAACAAATAAAGATTTAAAATTTCAAAATTCTTCAAAACTCATGACATCCAGATATCAATATTTTCATTCATGCAAATTATTCATTTGAATAACATTTTGATCAAATAGTAACTATTTATCTACATTTCTTTTAAATCATGAAACAAAACAAAAATTTTGAATTACTGACAAATTATTTATTTCAACCACAATTTATCAAACTATGCATAATTTAATGGCGTTGCCAATAATTCACACAATTGGACCGATGACACAAAATTCATAATAAATGCTATGTTGTACACCACGACATTTCAAACTCTCCCAATAACCGAGGGTAGAAGGTAGGAACAAAGACTAGCTAGTATATATGAGTACTCATCCAAACTCTTCCCCAACTGGCAAGCTAGAGAGGAAGGAACTCACCCCATCTAGTGGAGGAGATATTTCATTAGACAAGCTAATGAGAATTCAAAACATATTGTCATGTCAACTGTGGTTTCAAATCATTTTCAAAACAATTTCTATTTACAAAAGTGTTTACAAACCATTTACATATTTAATCATTATAAATTCATGCTCAAGGTTGGTAACACATCAAACTTAAAATTTACAATCCTTAAAATCATACAATAAATCCTTAAATGCATAAGAAAATTTACATTCAATTTATACTATTTCATTCAACAAGTTAAAATTCTCAAAACAACAAAAATTATAAATGATACAATAAACCTGTTCAAATCAATTTGGAAGTGAAAAATAGCAAAAGAGTTAGTTGTGCACAAACTTCTTATCTAAATTTGTCTTGGTTCAATTCCTCCTCCTTCCTTAGAGGCTCATTTCCCACTAAAACACATAACTAGAGTGTTTCAATATCTATTCAATTTATTTCTAATAAATAAATTTAATAATTAAATTTTATACACTTAATTTATCTCATAAAATTGAATCCTTTGTACTTAGTGTAATTATGGTTACTATTCATTTGACCATTTGGTCAAAATATTGACTTTTTCATACTAATTAGATTTGCTAATTTTAATTACACCCACATACCACATTTTGAGTCATATTTTTGTTGGCATTGATTGCCAAATTCAATTCAAAGCCTATTAGGGTTAAATCTCAAAATTTTAGTTTTGGGTTACTTGTTTTTACTGTTCCATTGGTCTGTCTATAGTGGAAATTTGGCAAAGTGTTCTCCATAAAAGTTGTTCTTTATTGTCTTATCTTTAATTCTCTCTTTAAATCACTCCATTTGGAGTTTTGTAGCCCAAGATATGACCATTTGAACATGGCTGGCCAGATTAGTCTAACTCAGATTTCTGGGCACCTACTTTGGTTCTGGCAGTTTTCGACTACTAACTTTAGGTGGCAAAATGACTGGGTTATGGGCAGAATTTTGGTTAGTGTTCTCCATAAAAGTTTTAGTGCTATGTCATACCTTTCGAATGCCACAAAAATTAGGTCATTTGGATTTGTATAGTCCATGTTATGGCTAAATGAACAAACATTGTTCATTTAGTCATTTTGGTACAGTGGCAGTGCACTACACCTGGGTTTGACCTAATTGTTCACTATCCTAATGTCATTTTCTGGGCATGGTTCCTAAATATAAAATGTGCCATCATGTGTCTATGTTCATTCCTAATTAGCCTCACACCAACTGGGTTAGTAAATTTTCAGTTTTAGTCCCTGAAAAGGACCTAGGTCAAGCTACAAGAATAGTGACCCTAACCAATCTGAATTGCAATTTCATTCTACCAATTCAAACACACCACAAATGGTCCCAATTGACCATTTCTAACCTCAACTAAGGTCATTTGCATCAATTGACCATTTCCTCCAATTTTTCCTCTAAACATCAAAGTTCAAGAACCCTAAATTTTTGAAATCAATCAATTCACTTTAAATTCAATGTATAATTCACTAAATCCACCTAAAGTAAGCTTAATCTCATGTCCAATTTAACTTAAGCATACTAAACCCTAATCCTCTAGAGTTGACTCAAATTTACGCTTCTTCAAATTCTCTATAATTACTTTCATTTCTTACTTATTTGATTACATCTACACAAGTTTACAAGGCATACATACAAAATAAAGTGTAATAGTTACTAACCTTTCTTT